>NC_063191.1:10144515-10362015 GCF_017589495.1 Alosa alosa
TTCAAGTACACACCTCCACCTGCCCCCGCCCCGTTCCCTTCTACCCCCTCTGCCCCAGCCTCCCCCATCCCGAAGCAGCAGGACCCCCACAGCATACAGGGTAGGGCCGACCATGGGGACCCCCACAGCATACAGGGTAGGGCCGACCAGGGGGACCCCCACAGCATACAGGGTAGGGCTGACCAGGGGGACCTAATGGCTGTTTGTAGTGCTGACCAGGGGGACCTAATGGCTGTTTGTAGTGCTGACCAGGGGGACATAATGGGTGTTTGTAGTGTTGACCAGGGGGACATAATGGGTGTTTGTAGTGTTGACTAGGGGGACATAATGGGTGTAGTGTTGACTAGGGGGACCTAATGGCTGTTTGTAGTGTTGAGCAGAGGGACCCCACTGGGTGGAGTGATCGGCTGTCATCCTTTGGAGCTACCTGACACTGACTAGTTTTCATCTGTTGTGAGCGGTGGATAAAAAATACATACCACTATAGTTTGTGAATTATTTGTATGAAACACATTAATATCTAATTTTTACTATTATTATTATTATCATTATCATATATTAGCAGGACTACTAGTACTGTAGTACCAATAGTAGTAGTAGTTTGTTTGTGCTTGCTGGTCTAAATAAAGACTTCAGGCCCTAATTTTAAATGTTGGGAAAAGTGTGAAGTCTGAAGTCTAACTGAAGCTTGCTTAATAACTATGCACGATCTATTGCAAATCTAATACCATGAGAAAGATCCTAAGCACAAACAGCAGCAGGGCAGCTAAAAGCTGTCTCACGCCACATGATGGCTTTAGTTTATGCACAAGAACTTTGCTCATAGACCGACTTTGCACTTTGCCCAGCCTTTAAAATGGGGCCCTCCATCTTTGTCCCCCCAGTTCTCCAAATGGCTGTTCAAGATGGGCACCAGCCAGAGGGACGTCCCCCTTCTGAGGAGATCTACATCAACATAGAGTACGACTCTGCACCCATACTGCCCACACCCAAACACCAACCTCCACCCAAAGAGAAGAGGGTGAGGATGCACACACACACACACACACACACACACACACACACACACACACACACACACACACACACACACACACACACAGACCTTACACACACACTCACTCATACAAGACAGGTGACACGTGAAAACAACAACAAACGCATAGTGCACACAACTACAAAAGACATGTACGCAAACAAACACTCACAGTGTCATACACACACTAATGTAATGATGTGTGTGTGTGTGTACCAGGAGAGTAGGAAGCAGACAAGGAGGTCTACGAAGAGGAAGAAGCGCACCATTGCAGACGAGTCTGCCGAGTGTGTGATCGACTGGTGGTCCAAATACTACGCCTCTGTAGAGAAAATCAAACAGGTGTGTGTGTGTGTGTGTGTGTGTGTGTGTGTGTGTGTGTGTGTGTGTGTGTGTGTGTGAGTGTGTGTGTGTGTGTGTGTGAGTGTGTGTGTGTGTGTTTTATTTGCCTCAAAGCTTTAGTGTATTTAAATGTGTGTATGTGTGTGTGTGTGTGTGTGTCCCAGGCTCGTGCCAGGGATGGTCACCCATTCCCCCAGGTCTATGACAACAGTGAGTATCCATGCCGTACCCAACACACCCCATGCCTTAAAATGCCTATATCTGCTTCTGGACTTGGACTGTATGTCTGACAGTAGAATAAAAAACTGTGAGAAATTCAATCAAAATTTTGTGGGACACTGTTCTTTTGTCAAACGGGTGGTGGTAGAATCAGCCAAAAATCTATGTGCTGTTGGACTGTTTGAGATCAAATTGACAGGTGAAGTGATAAGAATGATTGTGATTGTTGAATGAAGTGATTGCTCCCTAGTCTACGCTGGTCACACCAGCAGTGTCACACAAACGCCTACTTGCCTGTTGTGTTGTGTTGTGTTGTGTTGCAGTTGCTCCGCTTCAGGGCTTGATCTCAGAAGGAGTGGGTTCTCTGGGTAAGAACACCATCCAGAGCTCGGATTCCTCAGAGCCAGCAGCAGAACGTGGAACACATCAGAGCCAGACCCAATCTAGATCAGAGCTAGACTCAAATCAAATGTTGCATAGCAAGACCTGTACACACACACACACACACACAACTCAACTCAACTCAAAATTAAAAGTCAGCCTTGGTCGGAGCTAGACCCAAGTTGGTTCAATGCCACTGTCGGACTTTAACTAGTTTGGTGTTCAGTGCCGGTGTTCACCGGACCCAAGCTAGTAGACCCTAGTAGACCCAAGCTAGTAGGCCCAAGCTAGTAGACCCAAGCTAGTAGACCCAAGCTAGTAGGCCCAAGCTAGTTTGGTGCCGGACTCATGCTAGTTCAGTCCCGGGCCCAAGCTAGTTCAGGGCTGAGCTTAAGCTAGTTCGGTTCTACAGTAGACCCCAAATAGTTTGCGTCTGGACCCAAGCTACTCCGGTTCTAGACCCAAGCTAGTTCGGTGCCAGACCCAAGCCAGTACCAAATCAGTATGGTCCAGATGTGTTCCAGCTGCCTGCTGCCTGGTGCCTGGTGCTTCACAGGGGTCAGGACGTTCTCAGGCGGGAGGCTAAAATGGAGTCAGCCTTCCAAACCATAAGGGGAAAATAATAATTTGACTAAATCCATGACTAAATACAATTTAAAAAGAACTTAATTATTTTGATATATGGATATATTTAAATGGATTTCCATTTAGTCTCTCCTGACTCTCTATATTCTCTGCACGGAGAGTAATTTTATTGTTTGTTGTTTATCAGTTTGTTGATTTTTGCTGTTGTTCTTGGTTATTGAGGGTGCCCCCCTACAACGCTTCTACAGTAATTTCATTATGCTGTGACTATGGTGATGGTCCCATCTGGTGAAACAGGGAATCTTCTAGATAAATCTGCTTTTGTAGAAGACTTAGTGCCGCCTGTGAACTCCTCTCCATTAGGTGTCCTCCTATGTTGGGGTTTAATGGATGTCTATTCAGATCTGAATGTGTAGTGTGTGTGTGTGTGCGGGGGGGGGGGGGGATGCAGGGATGCAGTATTTTTGATGTTTTTAATAATAGTTAATATTTTATAGGTGTGTGTTTTTTATAGTTTGATTATTGCTAAATATTTTTGGTAAAACCAATACTTAGGGTGATGTGATGGCATCATAAAAGTGCAAAACAATGAATGTAGCCTCTGACTGATGCTGAAGTAATTTGCTCAGACTTGTTGTGATCAGAATATTGAGAGTCAGGAAGATGATCCAGTGCCAGATGAGTAACATGCAGGTTGCTCCTTCACACAATACACCCCCTTTCTCACACCAACCTCAGGTTTCTTGAGAACTTTAACCATCAATTTCTTGAGAACTTTAACCATCAGTTTCTTGAGAACCTTCATTATTGGAACACATGGAACCTGATATGTGGTTCCCCTGCAACATTGCTCAAAAAGTTGCCTCATGTAGGCCTACCATCCATATCTACAGTATACTCTTGGCGTCAATATAACCCCATTTAGCGCTTACACAGTACCCAGTTAGTTAAAAACCAATTAAAAGGGTCATAATGCTACCTGATCAACAGCTTACACAGTGCAGTATCATTCTAGGCATGCATTGACAATGCCAGAAACTTCATTCTGGGTAATGCCCGTACATCGTGAGTTTGAAGCCGTTATTCTGAGGCAATAGACCCTTTCAACAATAAAAACAAAAACAATGCTTGAACGTTCTATTTGGGTCCCAATCTACTTCCTCTGCATTAAGATAACATATGGAATGTTAAAAAGGAAGTCTTGTGGGGCCAACTATGATGCTGATAATGGAACTCTCTTGAAAGGGTCAATAGAACTGCATTGAGTTGCATTAAGCCCACATTCTGCGGCTTTCAATAGGTTCGGTAGTTAGTTTGTGCCACTTGACAAGTTCAGATGTGACTTCTTGAGTACATTTCTGATACAGCAGGATATGAGATGTTACAGGCATGTCAGCATAGTTGATCTGTTGACTGTTTGCAGATTAATGGCATGTCTGGTAGGCAGAGAAAAGCTGTTGCTCTTAAACAATGCCCACTTAATCAACAGAGTTAGTGTGCTGATGCAGGAATAGATTAAGTTGACAGATGTGGAAGGTTTGAAAGTGATTTCATGCTCCCTTAAGGAGTATTTTTAGTATTTTCAAAATATTAGTTTATTCAAAATAATAGTTTATTTTGATACACTTAAAATCAGTGTATTTGATATTTTATTTGAAAATACATTTGAATGTAGTTTTTCTCATTCCTGTGTGTGTGTGTGTGCGCACGTGCATAGTATGTGTAGGCATGTATGTATCAATGTTGTGTGTGTGTGTGTGTGTGTGTGTGTGTATCCATGTCCATGTGTCTATGTTTGTGATGTGCGCAGTAACAGAATGTGTCCTTGACAGTGTCTGGCATGAAGGAACAGATGAAACAGACACAGAAAGTCCAGCTGGTCAAGAGTGTGATGGAGCAATCTAAACTAGGTCAAGGTTCAGTGTGACACACACACACACACAAACATAGCCACTCTGCAGGTTCACACACACACACACACACACACACACACACACACAGTCAAATGCTGTACACTCATGCTAACACGCACACACTCAAATGTTGTACACTCACATCAACACATACACACACTCACACTCTCTCTATCTCTCTCTCTCTCTCTCTCTCTCTCTCTCCCACACACACACACACACACACACACACACACACACACACACACACTCAAAGCTGTACACTCATATCAACACACACACACAGACTCAAATGCTGTACACTCACATCAACACACACACACACACACAAAAGCACACACACACACAAACACACACACACACACACACACACAAGCACACACACAAGCACACACGCACACACTACAATTTTGTACACTCACAACACACACACACACACACACACACACACACACACACACAAATGCTGTACACTCACATCAACACACACACACACACACACACATACACTCAAATTCTGTACGCTCATATCAACACAAACACACACACACAAACAATCAGATTCTGTACGCTCATATCAACACACACACACACACACACACACACACACACACACACACACACAGAGTGTATGGAGATAATAGCACATAGTGTGTGTGCTGTGGGTTCAGATCTATGATAAGGAGCTGGAGGAGGAGTTTGCCCACTTTGAAGACTGGGTGAAGACGTTTGAGCTTTACCGGGGCAAGGCCAACGAGGAGGAGGGCTCCAGTGACGACCGCCTGGTGGGCAAGTTCAAGGTGAGCACAGAACACGCCCTCCCACCAGGGCTGCCCCTGACCGGAGCTACACACACTTATCAGCGTATCAGCAGTATCCAGGGGCGGACTGGCAGTCTGGATGTTCCGGAAAAGTCCAGAGCGGCCGTCCATCCAACGGATGATGGGCTGGCTCAATGCTTCATCGGCCAAGTAGCCTAGTGTCTAGCTCTCCAGATAAATATTAGGCCTATCAGTGGACACTGTCTACGCTATCAGTTATCATTGCAGCCGGTCTGTCACACAGTTGATATCAGTGCTCCACTTAATAAAGTACTCTCTTTCTCTCTCTCAGATGATAATAATGATGATAAAGCAAGCACTAAGGGGCGAGGGAAAACAACTTTTAAACACCTATTCAGTGCCTTAAGTAAAAAAATGAGGAAATATCCAACCTTTAAGGACACCAATTTTCTTTGTGAATGAATAATGTATCAAAAATAAATAAATGGTCTTCCTTAAAATACAGGGGTCATAAGTATTGGGACCACTATGTTAAATTCCCATAGAGGCAGGCAGATTTTTATTTTTAAAGGCCAGTTATTTCATGGATCCAGGATACTATGCACATGGATAAAGTTCCCTTGGCCTTTGGAATTAAAATAGCCCCACATCATCACATGTGAAGATGTGGGGCTATTTTAATGACATATATACTGTACGTTCTGGTCCATGTTGACACCCTAACATATAGTATATATACTGTACATATATATTGTACGTTCTGGTCCATGTTGACACCCATATGTATACTGTACATATATACTGTACGTTCTGGTCCATGTTGACACCCTAACATATAGTATATATACTGCACATATATATTGTACTTTCTGGTCTATATCGACACCCTAACATGTAGTATTTATACTGAACGTTCTGGTCTGTGTCGACACCCTAACATATAGTATATATACTGTACATATATACTGAACGTCTGGTCCACGTCGACACCCTAACATGTAGTATATATACTGAACGTTCTGGTCCATGTCGGTCCTCAGGGGCGCTTCTGTCTGTACAGACTGCCAGACGAGGATGACGATGAGTGTGGGGGACCGTTCAGGATCAACCAGGGAATCCCCGCCAACACTGAGACCAAGGTCCTGATCCGCGTCTACATCGTCTCCGTGAGTAACCGATTAGCATGCTGTAACAACCAGCCTTCTGCCCTCTCAGCCTCTGGTGATAGAATTGATTGATGTAGCATTAACCCTTAGAACCCGATTGACGCAAAGTGCGTCAAAAAACACACCATTTCTTCTCTGTTACATTGCTCCGCGACTGTTCATCGCAACGAGATAAAACCTTTATTGCATGACAGAGAAGAAGTGGGCCTTTCCAAAGAGACTATGCACTTGTCTGTACGATCAAGTATGAAAATGTAAAAAAATCATGAAATTAAATCAAATTGCATCATATTTACAGTCTATACTTCTCTGCGTTCACCTGCGCACCCATTACTCTCGTTTGAATTACTCGCGAACCCGTGATCGCCTAGATATGGCAAGCATATCAGATGGAAGAGGAGAAACAGGGCTATCCATTGGTACCATGGATATCGATCTTTCTGGCTTATAAAAACAGACGAAGTGACTGCAAAATATTAACGTCATGTACACAAACCAACGCTGCACACCCATTACTCTCGGAGTAATTAATCGCGGACCCGTGATCGGATATATATGCCACGCATGTTAGATGAAAGAGGAGACACAGAGCTATCATTTGATACCAAATACATCCTTCTGGGTTATAAAACAGACGAAGTGACAGCAAAATAATAACTTCATATAGCTGGACTTACCCACGTTTTTTCTCTGTTTTGTGGCAAAGCATGTTTATAATCCATCGCTATCGTTTGTTTCTCTATGGCAAAACATGTTCATAATCCGGTTTTGAGATCCTAGCAAATTCCTGCATGGCATCCAATTCAAGGCTCACATTGCATCCCAATTTGTTCAACAAAGAAACACCTTTTTTGCCTTTACTTTGTTCATGGCAATGCAGTAAAAAGTTGAGAATCATCATGAGTGCATACACCATAGTCACACATGCTAACAGGCAAACTTGGGTCAAGTCAGGTCAGATCAGTCCGTGTCACAGATATGGAGCGCAGAATGGTCATTTTTCATAGCTAAATAAAAAATGGCATTTATTTCTGTAAATCACACACCACATATTTCTGTAAATTGCTCAGCCCCAGAGTATCCCTCCAACATGGCAATTATATTGCCCGTTTCAGGACAGTCAGCCCTACACACACATGAAATGCATGTAGAGCTATGAGCTTGCTGTGGTGAGATACAGGTCAAAATATAAGAATTTTTATAATATGATTTTTATATTTTAATTCTTTAAAAATCAAAATATGCTAGTACTAATACATGATATGATGGCAGATCTGGATAGCCTAGACTCTGCTGAAAAAAACAATATATAATATGTGTGTGTGGCACTTACAATGACCAGAATAAATCCTTATGAATAAAGGTAGTGAAAATGCCCTAAAAACAGCTTAGGGTTCTAAGGGTTAATTGCTAACTAAGATCTCCTCTGCATTGTAGCTTTAAGGTTATTTCTTGTTTTTGTTTGAAGTTGCTTTGGATACAGGCATCTACCCAAATGAATAATTGCAAATTAATAAATATAAATGTAGCCTGGAGCATCCACACGACACCACAATACTGTACATATCATATGTACTGCTGTCAGCCATTCATACCTTAGACTTCTGAGAAGGCTTGCATCAGTCTTAATTGTAATGAATTGTAGCACCAAAGTTCATAGAAGGATTCTATTCTGGGTTGTCTCAGACACACTGGCCTTTGAACTATTCAATCAATCAATCAACTTTTATTCCAGACTCATGGTCCAATAAATACACATACCAATACCAACAACAGTACATACAAAGACAACAACAGGACAATAAAAAAGGCAATGATACCAGTGTTTCCACATGGGTGACTGGTATCGCACAGTACTAAGACCAGGATTTGACAACAGCATAATGATAAGGTTACATGAAGCATTCAATCTGCAAATGAATTTGTACATTAGGTTTCTCAACAGTGCATGGCATGTGTTGACTCCTACCCTACAAAATAATTCACTTGCACTGCTCCACCTGGGTTTTTTAAGCAGTATACGCAACCCATCATTATAGGCAATCTGGAGCTTGGTCCATAAGTGGGCAGTGTATAGAGGAGTACAGTATGCTTTGAACAGGCTTATTTTAACTTTATCTGAGCACCAGTGGAATTTCCTAACCAGCATGTTAGCTTGTGCATATAACATGCGGCGCTGCCTATAGATGTCATCATCATCATCACACATTTGGTCTGTGATGATGTGTCCTAGATATTTGGTTTTATGCCCTACAGTTAAAGCTTGCCCTGCCAGGTGAAAGGATGGAAAGATTAAATCCTTATCTCCTTTTGTTTTGCAGATCAGAACAACACTCTTTTTACTATTGTATTTAACATCAAATTTTAATTAAGTCAAATTGTCCTCTTTTAGCACTGTCACTCAAATCCATCAATATGCTGCATTCCTGTATTTCCCCACAAGCTAAATCAGCCATGTTTCCCCCCAGGCCAGCAACCTGCACCCCGCAGACCCCGATGGGAAGTCTGACCCCTACATCGTCCTGAGACTTGGCAAAACCGAGATCAAAGACCGCGATAACTACATCCCCAAACAGCTCAACCCAGTGTTTGGCAGGTCAGTGTGTCTTGTGGTGAATCATGAATATTGGTTTGTCATTTGAAATCCCTATACAAATGTGGATTTGCTACACATATGCTATTTGCTATTCATTGCAGAGTGTGTGTCACTTGAATTCACAGAGCATTGATACATCTCGGCTTTACATGCTAGTCTTCTCTATCATGGTGTCTTGCATGTTAGTCTTCTCCATCATGGTGACCAATCTCATAGCCATGGACCCACACTCACAGTGCTCATCATAGATATTAGACACCTAGATACCGCATTGGGTTCCAGAACGTATGTCAATATGGCAGAATCATGTGGTGGCATGTTTAGTTATGTTATTTAGTTTGTGGTTAAGCCCAAAGGCCAATTTACACCTTTTTGAGGTGTTTTTCAGGAACCCGCCTGATGTCCATCTGTTGTCACTAATATAATTATATTGGAGTTATATTGCCTTGCACACTTATGTAGTCTGGTAAAATGAATTCTACTTATGGTTAGAGTAAGGCTAGGTAGAAACATGTGAAATATTAAAGTTTGTGGCTAAAATGCTCTGATAAAAGAAAATGTTATTTTCCCCACTCAGGTCCTTTGAGTTCCAGGCCTCATTCCCCAGAGAGTCCCTACTGAAGGTCCTCATCTACGACTACGACATGATCGGAGGGGACGACCTGATCGGGGAGACGTATATCGACCTGGAGAACCGCTTCTACAGCCGCCACCGGGCCACCTGCGGCCTGCCCAGCGAGTACTCACTGTGAGTGGGGAACACCCCTGGCACTGAGCCCTCGGCTGGCTCCTTTAGCTGATGGGTTTGAGTAGGGAACGCCCCTGGCACTGAGCCCTCGGCTGGCTCCTTTAGCTGATGGGTTTGAGTAGGGAACGCCTCTGTGTTGGGCCCCTCAGCTGGCTCCTTTAGCTGATGGGTTTGAGTAGGGAACGCCTCTGTGTTGGGCCCCTCAGCTGGCTCCTTTAGCTGATGGGTTTGAGTGGGGAACGTGTCTTTGCTGAGCCCTTAGCTGATGGGTTTATCTCACTAGAATAAAATGCAGCAGTAGAACACTGGCCACCTGCCTATGACAACACAAGATGTATAATTCCACAATTCTGTTTCTCTTTTCTCCGCTACTCTCCACTCTCATTCACTTGCCTTTCACTCTCCTCTCCTCTCTTCCCCTTTTCACTCTCCTCTCCTCTCTTCCCCCTTTTACTCTCCTCTCCTCTCTTCCCCTTTTCACTCTCCTCTCCTCTCTTCCCCTTTTCACTCTCCTCTCCTCTCTTCCCCTTTTACTCTCCTCTCCTCTCTTCCCCTTTTCACTCTCCTCTCCTCTCTTCCCCTTTTTACTCTCCTCTCCTCTCTTCCCCTTTTCACTCTCCTCTCCTCTCTTCCCCTTTTCACTCTCCTCTCCTCTTTTCTCTCTTTTGCTCTCCTACACTCTTCCTTCCTCCAGCCCTCTCCTTTGCTTTGCATTATTCTCCTCTCCTCTCTCCTCTACCCCATCCCTTCTTTTCTCTCTTCTCCTCTCTACTCTTAACTTCTTTATCCTCTATCCTCTCTACTCTTCTCTTTCCTCTCTACTCTACACTTTGAAGTGAGGGCTTTGCAGTTGCGGGCTGAGTGTTGTTTGTAGTTTGCAGTGAGGCTGATTATTTTAGTTGTTGTTTGCAGTGAGGCTGATTGTTTTAGTTGTTGTTTGCAGTGAGGCTGAGTGTGCAGTGAGGCTGAGTGTTGTTGTTGTTGTTTGCAGTGAGGCTGATTGTTTTAGTTGTTGTTTGCAGTGAGGCTGATTGTTTTAGTTGTTGTTTGCAGTGAGGCTGATTGTTTTAGTTGTTGTTTGCAGTGAGGCTGACTGTTTTAGTTGTTGTTTGCAGTGAGGCTGACTGTTTTAGTTGTTGTTTGCAGTGAGGCTGATTGTTTTAGTTGTTGTTTGCAGTGAGGCTGATTGTTTTAGTTGTTGTTTGCAGTGAGGCTGACTGTGCAGTGAGGCTGATTGTTGTTGTTGTTGTTGTTGTTGTTGTTTACAGTGAGGGCTATAACGCTTGGAGAGACTGCATCCAGCCCTCAGACCTCCTCATCAAGCTTTGCAAGGAGAACCGGCTCAATGGGCCGAGCTTCAATCCCGGGAGGATCACCATTGGAGACAAGGTCTTCACCGGAAAAACCCTGTTTGTGGATGAAGGTGAGGCCCATGGAACCACGACTAGCACTAGCACTAGGACCATAGCCAAGGAGGCCCTGAATTCTAGACTTGGAGCCTAATCTTAGACTTTGGGATCTATTGTATTTAGTGGTTGGGAGACAGTCAAGGCCTGCTATTGAAACAACCATCATCTATCTGTTTTCATCGGCCCTGAATTCAAGTCCTAGGACCTGAATTAGTTTCTTAGCTCAGGTGATAGCCTGTATCTGAATGTGGGGGTTTTGGGAATGTTTCCCCTGTTGCATTTCATTCACATCTATTCATTTAGCAGACGCTTTCAGCCAAAGCGACTTACACATGTCAATCATATTACAAGGGTCATTGTCCCCGGAGAACCGGGGTTAAGTGCCTTGCTCAAGGACACAATGGTAGAAACCGAGAATTGAACCCACAACTTTTCTGGCTACTGCATGCTAGCCCAGCTCCTTAGCCACTTCGCTACCACCACCCCATTAACTCTATTTGAGTGCGGTCCTCTCTCTCTTACAGAGCAGACAGTGGAGTCGTACGAGCACCTGGCTCTGAAGGTGTTGCACAGGTGGGCAGAGATGCCAGGTGTGGGCTGTCAGCTGGTGCCTGAGCATATTGAGACACGCACACTCTACCACAAGAACCGACCCGGCATGGAACAGGTGACTAGCAAACCCCCAGGGACTAGTCTTGAATCCCTCAGCAAGTATACCCAAAAGCACACACAAGCCAAACCCGCAGGGACTAGTCTTTAATCCCTCAGCAAGTATACCCAAAAGCACACACAAGCCAAACCCCCAGGGACTAGTCTTTAATCCCTCAGCAAGTATCCCCAAAATCCTACACAAACCAAACCCCCAGGGACTAGTCTTTAATCCTTCAGCAAGTATACCCAAAATCCTACACAAACCAAACCCCCAGGGACTAGTCTTTAATCCTTCAGCAAGTATACCCAAAATCCTACACAAACCAAACCCCCAGGGACTAGTCTTTAATCCCTCAGCAAGTATACTCAAAAGCACACACAAACCAAACCCCCAGGGACTAGTCTTTAATCCTTCAGCAGGTACGCCCAAAATCCTACACAAACCAAACTTAAACATGATACAGTATGTCTGTGTGATCGGATCATTAACGACCACAACAATGAAGAGGAATGACCGAAGAATTTGTCGGTATTATGTTGGTAGAGAACCCATCATGAATGTGGAGTGGGGTGGGTCTTGGATACCAGGAAGTGTTGTGGGCCTAATCCAATGAAACACAGATGACGGAAAGTGCCTGCTTGATAATCCCAGTAAAATGCTCTCAAAGGCTGTTGTGTTGGTGATAGTTTTTACCCACAAAAGTTACTTTGTTGGTGATTAGTTTTTGACGGTAAATAGGCTTGGTTGTTGATTGGCCGCTGTGTGAAAGCCCCTACCTATAGCAACAGGAATTTTACATCTCTCCTGTATATATTTTTAAAAGGAAATGTGTGTGTTTCCCTCAGGGTCAGCTACAGATGTGGGTGGATGTGTTTCCCATGGACATGCCACTCCCTGGACCCCCAGTGGACATCTCCCCACGCAAGCCGAAAGGGTGAGAGCCAGTGTGGACTAGCCACAACATCTTTAAAACATTACAACCCCAAAGGGTGAGAGCAAGTGTGGACTAGCCACAACACCTTTAAAACATAACAACCCCAAAGGGTGAGAGCCAGTGTGGACTAGCCACAACACCTTTAAAACATTACAACCCCAAAGGGTGAGAGCCAGTGTGGACTAGCACCTTTACAACAGGCTTCCTCCCAAACCCATTACAATGCACATCCTACTAGTATAGTAGTATAGTAGTAGTATATATACTCTTTTGATCCTGTGAGGGAAATTTGGTCTCTGCATTTATCCCAATCTGTGAATTACTGAAACTCAGCACACAAGCATTCATGCTATATTTGTCTTCCTCAGTGTTGTATTTTTGGTTTGTTTACTGACACTTTGCAGTAAGTCCAAAATAAATGGTGTCAGACTGTGTGCAGCAGACCTCTACATACGTAAATAAGACACAGAGTGCAAACAGTTCTATATGGGGATTTCACCAAAAAGTGGATCCACCGCGCTTCTGCGGCATTTACATCTGGTGCATCAGACGAAGAGCAGACCGTGTAGATATACTAAAAGCAAAAATTCGGAGCAGCACAGATGTAGTAGCTATAAACTTTAATTAAGGTGCACAAAAGGGTCCCTTTTGTGCACCTTAATTAAAGTTTATAGCTACTACATCTATGCTGCTCCGAATTTTTACTTTTAGTAGTTCTATATGGGGATTTCTATGGGGATTGTTTATGTTTACTGTAGGTTTTGAGTCTATAACTAATTGAATGCATGCATTATGAACTCTGTGTGTGTGTTTGTTTGTGTGTTTGTTTTGTGCCGTAGGTATGAGCTGAGAATCATCATCTGGAACACTGAAGATGTGATTCTGGAGGACAGCAACTTCATAACGGGACAGCAGTCCAGTGATATCTACGTCAAAGGGTGCGGGGATGGGACGGGGAAAACACAAAAACACAAACAACTCAAAAATACAAACAACACAAAAACACAAACTACTCAAAAACACCAACAACAGAGTCACACAAACAACTCAAAAACACAAACAATTAATAAACACAAACAACTCTAAAAAACAAACAACAGAAAAACACAGCAACATAAACAACACAACAACACAAATAACTCATAAAACAAATGTGAGCCAAGTCATCTTGTCAACCCCTCCAACCTAGATAAGGAACCCTATGCACACTGCCTGTGCGTATGCTGCTTTGGTATACGGTTCAGATCTCTTTCGCTCATAACATACAATAGAGGGCAAACAAACAGTGGGGTGTACTACGAATCTCGATTAGTGGGTTAGCGAGGTATGTTGCGCTCAAAGCCAGGCTATGCTGTGACACAAAAGTGGATCTGTTTTAGTGTCGCTATATCACCATGGTATCTTATGCTGTCAACCAAACCTGGTCGGGAGGAGGTTATGTGCTAAGTTATAGCTCAAATCGTGTAATCTACCGCACACTGACCAATCAATTGTCTTAAAAACAAAGTTATCTCATGTGTAGGATTCTGTCATATATCTTACAGGTGGAGCTCCGCCTCTACTAACATTTTGGATCTCGAATGCGCTTTAATAGTGCTGTGCGTGCAAATATCCCACTATGGACGTGCATACCATGCAACAACTGATGACAATTGATTTATTTGATGTTATAGGTTAGACACAAAAAAATACCACAGTGTAGATTAAGCTATTGCTCATGAATGCGGAAGTAATTGTTTTTGAATAGAGACTTGTGCGTCTCCACGTTTCACGATTGGCCAACGTCATCCCAACACCGAGAACACCATTTCCTGTATGAGATGTGCACAGAGAAAACCAAGTTTGCGTTGCCACAGTTAGAACATTCATGAAATAAATAACTGAACAAATGCACTTCAAAGTGTTGCAAAAGGGAAGTCAACTGGCCTCACAGGCCACCCCAACTTTATTTTTCACTGAAGTTGAAAAACGAACAGAGCTGGTTTTCCCCTCACTGGTTTTCCCCTTGCACCCGTATGATGTCATCACTGACACCCATTTAACACACATCCTCTCACCTTCCCCTCATCTACTCTTTCATCTTCTCTTTCTTAAATTCTCTCCTTTTTCTTACTCATCATCCTCCACCTCTCATCATGTATAATATTCTCCACTTGTATCCTCCCCTCTCCCTTCCTCTTCTCTTCTTTCTTCTCCCTCTCTCCTATTCTCTCCTCTCCTCCCCTCCTCTCCACACCTGTCCTCTCCTCTTCTCATTCTCCATCATCTCTCCTCTCCTCTTTTCTCTTCTTCCTCTCCTCCCCTCTCCCTCTTTTCTCTCCTCCTCTTTCTCTCCCTCTCCTCTCCCTCTCCTCTCCTCCTCTTTCTCTCCTCTCCTCTCCCTCTTTTCTCCTCTCCTCTCTCTTTCCTTCTCCTCTTTCTCATCTTTCCTCTCCTCTCCCTCTCCTCCTCTTTCTCTTCTTCCTTCTCATCTCTTCTTCCTCTCACCTCATTCTTTCATCATCTGTGACAACCTCTTCTCCTTTTTATTCTTTTCCTCCTCTTTCTTTCCTCTTCACCTCCTCTGCCCCCCCTCCCTCCCTCCTCCTCCTCCTCCTCCTCCTCCTCCTCAGCTGGCTGAAGGGTCTGGAGGAAGATTGCCAGGAGACGGACGTGCACTACAACTCGCTGACCGGTGAGGGCAACTTCAACTGGCGCCTCGTGTTCCCCTTCAGCTACATGCCGGCCGAGAAGCTGCTGGTGGTCAGCAAGCGTGAGAGCATCTTCGCCCTGGACAAGACCGAGCAGAAGCTGCCTGCCGTGCTCCTGCTGCAGGTCTGGGACTTCGACCGGCTCTCCTCAGATGACTTTCTGGGTAAGAGAGAAAAAGAGAGAAGAAAGAAAGAAAGAAAGAAAGAAAGAAAGAAAGAAAGAAAGAAAGAGAGAGAGAGAGAGAGAGAGAGAGAGAGACGGGGTGAAGCTGCCCCGCCATGAGCAGACGACCTCCTGGGTAAGAGAGAAAAAGAGAGTGAGTGAGAAAGAAAGAAAGAAAGAAAGAAAGAAAGAGAGAAATAGAGAAGGGATTTGAGTTGGACTGGTCTGTTGGCTTTTTTCACCTCTCTTCTGAATTGTAAAAAGTGAAGATTATAAATTAAAACATTAATGTAAAGAACAAATAGCTTTAGGAAACACTAGGTCACTAGACATGAGTAGTAGAGTTCAACCAGAGATTCTGGAATACTAACCACCTCAATCCTTTCTAGTCCAGCCTGCACAGGCCCTGAGGTTGTTTAAAGTGACCTTTGACCCTGTGAACTCTGAACTCTGTGACACTGAAGTGTGTGTGTGTGTGTGTGTGTGTGTTCGTTTGTTCTGCAGGCTCTCTGGAGCTGGACCTGCATGGCTTTCCACGCGGGGCGAAGACCGCCAAGGCCTGTAAGCTAGACATGCTGACCGACGGCACGGAGACGGTCTCCATCTTCCAGCAGAAGCGCTCCCGAGGCTGGTGGCCTTTCTCCAAGTCTAATGAACTCACGGTGAGGTCACCACTACACAATCAAACAACTTCTCTCTGCCTCTTTCTTTCTGCTTATCTTATTGGCTTTGCCTTGCGAAACTTTCAAAGTCCAAAAGATGTAAGGAATCATTGTGAGAATCATTGTGCAACGCATTTTGGCCACTTATCAGGCATCTATTTCAGACAGAACTGCGTGTGCGCCAAGCTTCACGACACTAACCTCACTCCAGCTGCGAGATCAGAACACATGATTGGCACGATGTATTCACAACATACCACATGATTGCCACAATGTATTCACATGTCAACTTTTGGCAGCGGAAGGAGTGGAATATGTGTAGACGACATGTTAGTGTTACGAACTAACCCCATACATTTCTATGGGAGATTCTACGTGTGCTCTGTCTCATTAGAAAGTCTCTGGCTGTAGTTTCTCCATGATATGACGTTTATTTTGATGCCTGGCTGGAGAGTCACTCATTTTTCCCCCTCTAACCTCTAACCTTTCACCTTACAGGGTAAAGTGGAGGCGGAGTTCCACCTGGTGACTGCAGAGGAGGCGGAAAAGAACCCAGTGGGCCGAGCCCGGAAAGAACCGGAACCACTCGAGAAGCCAAAGTAGGCAACTCAGGAACCAATCAATTCTTCAATCAGGACACTGTTATTGTTTTTGATGAATTATCATCTGTCTCCTCTCCCTGTCTTTGTGTTTGTCTCTCTCTCTCTCTGTCCCTCCCTATCTCTCTGTCTCTCTCTCTCTGTCCCTCTCTGTCCTGTAGTCGCCCAGACACCTCCTTCTCGTGGTTTGTGAACCCCTTCAAGTGTTTCTTCCACCTGATTTGGAAGAACTATAAGAAGTACATCATCGCTGCCATAATCCTGCTCTTCACTGTGCTTTTCCTGGCCCTACTCTTCTACACACTTCCTGGAGCCATCACCCAGAAGATTGTCAACGGCTGATTGGTTCGGAGCGGGAGGGAGAGAACAAAGATGAGCCAAAGAGATGTACATATTTGAGTAGAAATAGATGAAGATATTTGTGGGTTTTGAATAGAAATAGCCTAGATATTTGTATGTTTTAAATAGAAATAGCCTAGATATTTGTATGTTTTAAATAGAAATAGCCTAGATATTTGTAGGTTTTAAATAGTTAGACAGGCAAATTTCCATCTGGACTTCCTGTGGGTAGTCCATCAGTTTTCATTCCTAGGTTTATTCTCCTCGTGGAGTTCCTCTTTATACCCTAAACCAGAGATAGAAATGGGAGATTCCAATATTGAGCTGAAAAAGCATAACCACAGTTGGGTAAGGGACTTAAAAGTCAACAATTCTGTGCCTTAAGTTATCATACATTTCCCAAGCCATAATATACAATTATCTATGTTCAAATTATAGACCCAGACCACACTTTTGTTCCAGTATAATCCCTGCGATATGGCACAGTAGTTACAGCTTTCCTGGAGTGGTATTTTTTGTTATGCATTCAACAATCATGTCCTCACCATCCGCTAGCTGCCCATTCCATGAATTGACCGTTAAAAAAAAAAAAAATGTTGCTTTAGGCAGCCCAGGCTCCAATAACTAGAAACAAAACAAAAAAGTGGAGGTAGCCAGACAAAAGCAAAACCCTGTGTGGAATTTCTCCAGGAATACTGAAGGGAGGGGTGAGCAACATCTCTGGGGCCTCATTTATAAAAGTGTTGCGTAGAAACCATCCTTCATTTGATCTTAGATCATTTCTGAAATGATCGTACGTGTGATTCAGAGAAAGCGAGCGATGCGCAAAAAAACGTCGTACACCACCCTTCCAGATATTGCCCATTATAAATCACAAATGAGCGTCAACTTTGCGCGCAGCAGGATGGTTTTAGGTCTCCGCCTTGTAAACACCCCCTCATCAATATCATTAGCATATGTTTTAATGAAATCAATGGCCTAAAAGCTGTAGCCTATGTAAAATTATATATTAAAAACATTAGTATAGGCCTAGCCTATGCCATCTGATGTTAACTAGCCTATATCGTCAGTTCGAATAGCTTAACTAATTATATTTTTTCCAGCAAAGCTTTCTGGAAAGAGATCATTATGCATCCATGTCCATTGTCCTCTGCTCGCTTTCATTCCTTTTGCTTGCAGTAATGTGAATAATCAACATTTAGTAGTTTTGGCCTACTTTGTAGAAAAAAAAATTGGGTAGGCCTACCTTATGAAGGAAAGACCTCTAGGCCTACAGCATAATCCTATACGTTATGGTACAGTAGGCTACTGTACGTTTCCAATATGATCCAAGGTAATATGCTGATTTAGCCTACAAAACAGAGGACTAAATTATAAGCGTGATATGTCATGTAGGCTTAACGTTTCTTTTAGGATAGGCTATGTTTTTGCTGAAAAAGTAGCCTAGTTAAGCCGGTCATTATTAATTAATTCTGCATATCTTTGCTATCGTTTTCTTTCAATAATGTCAAATGGCTTAAACATTGTCCTTTATTGTTTGCTTTATGCCTACCTTTATATTTTAGCCGACATTATCCAACACACGCATTGTAATCTTGGGCACTGCGGCTGCCAGTCAAAAAAAGCAAACAGGTGCGCGCTCTGCACCTCTTTACGCAACTCCGACGCAACACTAAATATGAAGATGCCCTGTTTTCAGAGGATAACTTCCGTCCCTTGGTTGTGTAGGCTATATATGATATAAAATATCTATAGCCATTGTATAGCTTACATTCAAATATTACCTTTCTGTTGGGAGCTGGGAATAGGCCTATGAGCGCAAATTAGGATGTAGTGGAGGCTAAACGCGAGTAAACGCAGTTTATCCACCTCTGCAATTTCAGAAATAGAGTTTAGGCCTACCCACCTCTTAGTTTATCCACCTCTCAAATGAGTTTATTCACTTTTAACATTCAAAACGGTATTATCCAATACTATCCTATATTCCCAATACTGTACATTATCCTCTACCATTATCAAACATGTTCTGAATGCCTTTTTTAAAATTGTTCACCCACCTCTTATTTTACCACTACATCCCTGGCACAAATGTACTTTTCCTCTCCTAAACGAGGGCAATTGGACATTTTATGGTCAATATTAGATTGGTGAGAACACCAAATATACTAGATCACCTGTAAGAATGTTTCAATCATTCTATCATAGGTCTTGGTGTTTTTTAGATATTATGAAATAAGTAAGCTATACGTTTTTTCACTTTCTTAAGTGGGCTATAGTTCTCATTAGCAGTTTTATGCCAAACCATGAAACATTTAGCTGCGTCCAAAAACGTCTTTAAAAATCTTCTGATATTGATCATGCATATGGCAAAGAAAGACATGAGATCGTTGGTCTTGGAATTTTCAAAATGCATCGCACTTAGACCTCAGATTACTTGCAGTACCCCGGCATTACCACAAGGAAATGGTCGTACGTCAAGTTTGAACCTGACGTGGCGATAAGCACTTTTCCACGTCAAAGACGTTTTTTATAAATCTGAGCGTTGGCATGGATTTGAGCGTACGCACGGTCTAAGATCAAATCTGTGCGTAAGAACGCTTTATAAATGAGGCCCCTGGTGTGTGTTGTTTGGTTTGACAAAGGCGTCTGCTAATAACTTTAAAAATAAACATAAACCACCTTTAATTCAACATGTAGATTATTAGTGTTTTTTTTATGCAAGAAACTAGTTTTTCTCTTTTATCTTATAAATGTCTCATAATATCCTGTCAGCTGCTCCCACTGTCATGACTTCTCAACTGAAAAACACAAAAACTTTCCCAACCATACACACATGAAATATCCTGTGGCACTCACACCTACAGAACAGAGAAATTATGTTGTCAGGCAGATTTAACCAGATAGTCCTCAGTTGAATCTGTCAGCACCTACTGAGAAATATCATTTGATGTGGATATGACTGCGTGCGACTGGATGTCTTCTTTTCACTCTCTTGCTTATCAACAAATCTGAGGTGCTCAAAATGAAATGTTGGTGTTCCTGTTAGTCACCTACAATTTAATCTGCCATTTAATCTTCTTTATGTGTGTAACCGTTTTTTTTTTTTATGGTAATATGATTATAAAAATGTGTGTGTATTTTTTTTAGTTGTTCAAATTTATCAATGTAGTATGGCAGTTTTTCTCATTTCTGTGTCAGTAGTTTAGTTTATAGTATGTGCTTGAATGATAATTGTACATAGTATAATTTATAGTATAATAATTTTATTCTGATTTTTTTTCTGTTATTATGCCACAGATGAAAAACATAATCAGGAGATTACTTTTACTTTTTTGTACTAAATAGATCTCTGAAGTTCGACTACAAGAAGGACCCAAAGCTGCCATCTTTGCCCATATAAGGAGATCAACTGAACATACCAAAGATCACAGAACCCATTCGAAGGCAGATGACAAGTGTGTGGGCCAAAACGTCTGCATTTCAGACTTTTTTGTCCCGGTGAGAGTATAACAGATGTGATTATTCGTTATCCCCATGTTATTTTCCAGCTTTGGCAGCTTTGTTGTAAATGAACTTCAGAGGTCTGTGGATAAGCCAAACATCAGATAAATACAGGTCAACACGAATCACACAATATACTATACGGACATAATTTATTTCTGATATTTAAACACTTAGTGATGTTTTCAAAAAAGGCATGATACACAATAACTTATATAATGTTAGAAGAACTCACTCAAGGAAACAGCAATCTGTCTGGAAAATAACACATTCTTTGATGTTGCCCCTTGTAGGCCTATATGCCAGTTGAAAGAATGGGCCGTGGTTACTGTGCTGGGTTTTAGTGTGCTTTGTGCATCAACAGTTAGAATGGTAAAAGGATCTTTTCCAGTGGCAGCATGATTTGGCTCATAATGAGAGACATGATTACTTTAACCTTGTTTAAAACATTCAAAAAGCCACACCCAAGTGACAGGCAATAGGGATGTTTTGGGATAGGGGTTGTTCTTTTGGGTCATTCTTTTTAAATTATTTGTCCAATTAAATATCAATCTTTTCTGAATCAAAATGTCAGGCTACTATGCATTTTGTCTGTACTCATCCCTGCAATGGTTACCCAAACATTACCTCATAGTAAAGAAAATCCAGCTACTACTAGTGGCCCCAATAAAATGTCGCACTCTCTCATTCAACTTAATTGCAAGCACATAGAGAAATGTCTGTTGTTGTTAAATTTTACTTATGTTGTTAAATTTTACTTATGTATAAAAATAATTTGGTAAACAAGCTTTTCACTTTTCTTTAGTGGTTTTCACAATTTGTTTCCAGTAGCATGACCAGATGCCTGTTTCCCCCATGGTCATTTTTCAGCCCATCTAGGCGTCCCGACGTAAGTTTTTGTCCCAACGGTGATAGAAGCAAAAATGTGAGCATAGGATGTTTTTCATTTGTGACATGTGCCTTGGGATTTGTGAACCTGGACTGAAAGATTTGTGAAGTTGTAACTACTATGTTGTGTGTGCAGGATAAAAAAAATTCCCTGTGACTTCAAATTTTCTGATACACATTCGTGACTTATGAGCTGCTTTCAGATATAACCTCCAGAGTATATGCGGAGCTTTGTCAAACGGAGGTCCGACCCTTTGGGTGATTCAGATATGATGCTAACCTGGATCTTATGCTGACATATGTGTGAACGACACACACGCACATGAACAGAATCTCCGCATGTTCTTTGCTTTGTTCAGACACAAGCTCATTTACATAATGTCCGTCGGAAATACTAGGAGGGTAGCAGTAGAACAGCCAGCTAAGTTCGGACTTCCAAATGACCGTTTATGTTGTCCAGATATACGGTGTACAAGTGCTCAGGGATTTTGCACCAAATATACCTCCATACATGTTTCCTCTTTTAATAAATTTGCTATGTGTAGGATTTTTAGTTTAAAACAATAAAAAATTAGACCCCTCGAATCCTGCCGAATCTTACACAAAGCCCCTTTAAAGTTTAGTAATGAGGAAAAGATATCCACCTGTAGCCAGTGGGGTGAGGGAGGTCTGGTCACACTACCATTTAAGCATCTCTCCAAATATGGAAAGCTGTTATATAGCATCCCATGTCTTATTCCTTAAAAACAAGAGACAACAATATCACAGTGTTCTATTCTCTGGTTAAATAAAGGTAAAAAAACAATCAAATCAAATTGGATTGAATCACATCAAATAGGATTGACTTAAATCGAATCATTAGCTCGTGAATCAGAATCAAATCAAGTCAAATCGGGGCATCAGTTTCAATACCCACCCGTAATAGGCAATGTTGCAATTATTCCTTGAACTTGTTCTCATAGTTATTGAGAGTCATGGTAGCCTAGTGTAGCCTGATTCCTCTTGTTGAACTTGTGTGTGGCAAAATCGCCCATGCTAAGACCTGCAACTGAAACAAATTAACCAGACGTCTCTCTCTCTTTCACACACACACACACACACACACACAAACTGCGTCATGGTCTGTGAGATATCCATGAATAGCCCATCCTTATAAGCAGATGACCATCTGAGACCGTCAGAGCTAGCCCTTCCTCCTCATAATTGTCGTCATCATCATCACTGTTCTCCTCCAGTCCCCCCTCACTGGTACATTTCAGTGTCCACTCCTGGCGTGATGTGCTGCACGTATGTCGTCGTCCTCTGTGGCACAAAGCGGACCCTGGTGTTGAACGCCTGGCTGGACAGCGTGTGGCTGCTGCCCGTGCTCCCGCTCACCGCCGCGCTTACCGACGGCAGCCCCTGTGGAGACCCCGCCCCAAACGCAAAAGCCCTGCCCACTCTGCCCCCGTAGTGTAGCCCCGTCCTTCCCTGCTGATGCTGATGCTGCTGCTGATGCTGTTGCACTGACTGTTGATGCTGCGGCCTTCCACTGAGTCTCTGCTGTTGCATGGGAATGCCTGTCTGCCTGTGGGCCTGCTGCATATGCAGCCCTGCGGCGGCGGCAGCGGCCCTCTGCATGGAGTGTCCAGCCTGCGTCGTGGCTGCGGTGGTGGTGGCCATGACGGCGGCGTTGGCGCTCTGCGGCGCCCCCATGAGGCAGGCCTGCAGCTTGCGTTTGGCCCTCCAGCGGGCCACGCGCAGCCGCGTCTTCTCCCGCCGCTCCTTGACCAGGTCGGCCAGCAGCGCCTGCGGCAGGTCCTGCTCCAGCTGCTTCCTCCGCATCTGGCTGCGTCGCCGCAGCTCGGAGCGCGCCTGCTTGTACTGCTCGTACAGGCCCAGGTCGCGCAGCCACGGACGCGCCTGACGCGCTGCCGCCGCCGCCGCCACCTCCGACCCCACGCCGGTCGCAGAGGCCAGAGACGAGCCGGGGCCTGAGGTGGACGCTGGGGACACTGAGGTAACCATGGAGCGGCAGGGCTGGGTAGAAGCATCTGGGGGGGGAGAGATGGAGAGAGAGAGGGAGAGAGAGAATATCAGGTGGGTATTGGGAATGGGAACTGTAAGGTAGGAGTGCTACCTCAGAGGAATGGCTGTTAATGTTACTGGGAGTTTATACCAGAGCTGTTTTTTAGTTGTCCGTCTGACGTCCATCTACTGTTAAATTACATTACAATAAGTATATCAATTTACATTAGCAGCATTTTTAAGTGCTTATTACATCCATTAAAAGTAGAGGAAAGCATATTTGTACACAGGGCTGTGTATGTTAACTTTCTGATCATAGCACTGATGCTAAAGTACGACTTATTTTAGTATTAGGGCCACACAAAGAAAAAATATATTTTTGCCATGACGAAGTTAAAGTATTGACATAAAACTCAAAATTTCAAGAATAAAGTTGAAATATCATGTCGACTTTAATCTCGACGTGTCGACATTAAACTCAAACTTTTGATTTCTCAATCAGCCTTGTGTTGCCTAGATGATTTGATGAAATTGTAGGCTATTTCAGAATTGGGTTTAGCAACAACTATAGCGTACTAACTAGTTTTGAATGTTGAGAAAAAAGATGAAATGTCTAGATTGAAGTCGACATGATATTTCAACTTTATTCTCGATGTTTCTAGTTTAATGTCGACATGTCAAGTTTAATCTCGTCATGGCAAACATATTTTTTTTTCTTCATGTGTGGCCCTAATACTTTGTCGTGCTAAAGAGGTTGATAGTTTTGTAGCACAATCCACAAAATCTCTAGCATCGGTATGTAGTTAGTTACAAACATCTACACTCTAGAAAACATTTGTCACCGGTGCTAAGCTGGTAAGTATTTAAGTATACATACTCTTTTGATCCCGTGAGGGAAATTTGGTCTCTGCATTTATCTCAATTCGTGAATTAGTGAAACACACTCAGCACACAGTGATCACACAGTGAGGTGAAGCACACTCTAATCCTGGCGCAGTGAGCTGCCTGCAACAACAGCGGCGCTCGGGGAGCAGTGAGGGGTTAGGTGCCTTGCTCAAGGGCACTTCAGCCGTGCCTACTGGCAGAGGTTCGAACCGGCAACCCTCCGGTTACAAGTCCGAAGTGCTAACCAGTAGGCCACGGCTGCCCCAATCATCCATTAAAAAAAAAAAAAAAAAATTGTAGCACTGTACAGCCCTAGTACGCTTCGCTTCTATCTTGGAGTGCATGCAGTGTTTCCCACAGAATTAAATTCTATTTGTGGTGGTAGGTTTGCAGAATTGACTTGAATGCAATGGTTTTTAAAACATTAGCGCAACATGGTTATGATGCTAACCAGATTTAAGCACAATTTAGTACAACCTGGAAAATCATTGTGTGGTGGTCAGTGTTGATATTGTGGTGGGCCGCCACAAATAAGTCAATGTATGGGAAACACTGGCATGTGCAAAGCAGTGCGTGAAACACTAGAAAGGGTATGTCGCGATTCTGCCTTTTCACACCGCGACACAGTATCGTGGATATGAATGTCGCGATTTCGGGTTCGAATCGTATATCGTTACAGCCCTACTAACCAGATTTAAGCACAATTTAGTATAACCTGGAAAATCATTGTGTGGTGGTCAGTGTTGATATTGTGGTGGGCCGCCACAAATAAGTCAATGTATGGGAAACACCTGGCAAAAAGTCATGAAACACTAGAAAGGGTGTGTGATTCTGCCTTTTGGTCATCGTGGATATGAATATTGTGGTTGAATCAGATATTGTTACAGCCCTACTAACCAGATTTAAGTCAATTTAGTATAACCTGAAAAAATCATTATTGTGTGGTGGTCAGTGTTGATAACACAAATAAGTCAATGTATGCTGGGAAACACATAGAAGCATACACATAGAAACACAGGGTAGGCCCATCACTATGGCCAACAGGGTTAAATGCCCCCTTCCCTCTCTCTGGTACTCACATGTAGACGAGCTGGCCAGAGGGGCGTAGTATGCAGACGTCTGCCCCACAGAGGTGCCCGCCGTAATCTGCTGGGTCCCTGTGCCCTCCAGGTACCCTGCCTGACCGAGTCCCTCTCCCTCGGCAGGCCCCAGCGCCAGTGAGTCTCCCTCCACCTCCACCTCCACCTCCACCGGCTCCTGCTTGATGGGCACCGTCTCGGTCATCTCCTCCTCCTCCTCCTTGACCACAGGGGAGGGGCGGGAGAGTGGAGGAGCCGAGGTGTCTTCCTCTGCCTCTCCTGGGTTGAGATGACATCCAGGGTCCAGGCCTGCGTCTGGCAGGCCCCTCTCTGGAGAACCGGGCTGGTCCAGTTCCTGACTGTGTGGCATGTCAAGGCCCTCCCCCACTCCCTGAAGGCCACAGTCTAATTCTGGTGGGTCTGTGATCTCCTCTAGAAAAACAGTGCGGAGGAGTGTCAGTGAACCCTTAAAGGTAGTGTACATAAGTATAATTCAACACTATTTATGTCCTCTATCAATATATTTCCAGTGTGCTAAAAAACATTTGGTGTTTGTACTCACTGAAACAAACAAATTAGCTTGTTAAAACATGCAAGAAAGAGAGTTATTTGAGTGTTATTTGAATGGTTGAGGTAAAATATGGTTTAGGTGTGGAAACTAGCAAGATTGAACCTACGTTTAATTGGTGTCAGTGACAGGGTTCCATCAGATGCAATAAGGCGATCATTTGGAGGTGCGGGGTCCTCTGTTGACACTGGGTCTTTAGTTTTGTGCGACGTGGTGTTAGATTCCTCTCTGGACACCAGAGACTTGTGCGTGTTGCTGCTATTCCTAAGTTCTGCCTGGGTTTGGTTGTTCATTGTTCTCCGACACAGCAGACCGTTTGAGATTCCTCCCTGAGGAAGTGGTTGGGAGAAGGTGGACTGGTCCAAGTACACCTCCGGAACTCGAACCGAGTCAAACTGGTTGGCCTGTTGTCTCTGCAAGGTGTGACTCTGACGGTCATCTTTTGCGGTGGAGACGCTCAGATATTTTCGCATAGCCCTCATCTGACATCGAGATATTTCAAGCATCTGTCGGATGTTCTCGGTCTCCTTATCCTTGGCGTTGATCTCTTTTCGAAATTCGTCGAACTTTATGCTAACCACCTTCATCATTTCCCCCAATACTGTTTCCACCGCGACGGTCACCGCTTTTTCGATGACAACACCCATTTGTCCCCTGATAAGGGATATTGTCAGATTCACATCCATAACTAGATCAGTAGAGCTAATTAGTTAGTTGAAGGGAAACACAGATGTATAACCCGTTGTAGCTTAGTGGCTGGGAAGGGAGTAATAACAAGTTTAACGTTACATGGAATGTGATGTTAGCATAGCTGACTAGCTATTGCTAATGTTTGTTAGCCAGCTAGCAGTTAACGTAATGTTGCCCAGGCTCAGCTGACACTTTCAATTTTCTATCTTGCTTTCGGCTATTTACGACGCCTTTTTTCAAGCTAGACGCACACATACATTTAAATATTCATACAATTATAAACATACTGTGACGAATACCACCGACATGAACAAAAATAACGTCGAGAAGCCATCACACCATAATCTAAGTTTCTGTTGTCATTTTCATTCCTTGTCGTATACTTCCGGGTCGAATCACCCATTTATATGTCAAAATAAAAGTCTGAAATAGCAAAGACCTCAGAATCAGCTTTATTGACCAGGTTTGCGTAAACAAACAAGGAATTCGACTCCAGTTAATCTTTGCTCTAAAATTACAACACTCACTTAACTTAACATATAAAGAATAAAAACAGAACAGGATAGATAGATAGATAGATAGATAGATAGATAGATAGATAGATAGATAGATTACTTTATTCAACCCCAGAGGGAAATTATTGTGTTACAGCAGCAATTAATAATATAGACATATATAACACATAAACATACATACAAGTTAAAAAATAAATACAATTGGATATAGCCTCTGTCTACTGTGTGAGTATGTGTCTACCTAAAGAGGTTGTAAACTGCATTGTCTCTCAGCATAAGATTTTCTCTCATGGCTCAAAGGGGAGTTGTTGTAAATAGTTATTAGCCTAGAAATCTAGACGCACCCTAGCGGCGGCAAATTAATTTGCTCAGCCTGTACGTCTAGTATCAAACCATAGGGATTTCTATTGGCTGACGCCGTGGACGCCATCCAATCACAGCTCTATTTTGTTAGAGAGTCTTAAGGCGGGCTTAACAGGATAGCGACAGTCCTGCAACGGTGAACAACAAGGAAGGTGGCTATGGCTAACTAAGAGCAGTTGTTTGAATCGGCGTTGGCGCCAACTTTGGAGGAGTTTTTTTTTTTTTTAAAGTTGAGCAACACAATGCACTTAAGTCATTCCCTTTCAAGAAGGATGTATTTGCCGCTTTGCCGAATCGGATACGGATATGGTCGTAGCACTGGCCTATTGCATGCCTAGGCAGTTTGAAAGACAATTCTCTGCCCGCCCCTTGGATTAAGCGAGGTGAATGGTTCGATTCCAGACTATACATTTCAATGATAAAGGATGGCCCGCCAGGCTAAACAGTTATGGCAGTGGGCAGGAATGATTTTCTATAACGGTATGCAGTAGGATATAGCTATGTATAAGTAGGCCTATGTCGGTATAGTCTGAAGTTAAAGCTATTCACAAAACACCCTAGGGTGCATTTTGGCGAGAGTTACGCTTTCAGAGAGAAGTTTATGCTTCGACATGCTGCAGTCCAGAACTAGTGTCAGTTTTGATGTGTGACGGCTCCCGTAGTTCTAAACGAGGCAGCGCTTGAGAGGTTAGTTGCTATATAACTCCTAACCACTAGATGGGAGAATTTCTTACACAGGGGGGCTTTAAGCTAAGAAAAAATGTATTGAAAGTTTTTTTATATTTTAATGTTTAAATATGCAAATTAGGCCTTATATCATTAAAAATGTGGTAATTTGCATACATAAAATTTGCATACATAAAAAACAAAATCAGAATGTCTGATAAAGCCAGGCTCAAAATATTTTTTTCATTTTGTTGTCATATGAGATGGGAAAAGAATTACTGAGGGGTTTATGGACATCTACTTTTATTATGACCGCCGCGCAGCGAAGTCATATATAGGTTTAGTCAGATTTTTTTTTTTTTTCGATGTCCAAATTTCCGTCCAAGGATTCCGGGACACTGTAAGACAAGGGGGTACCTAAACATACCTAATGTAAACCCACATGGATAGCATGGAACCATTTTTTGCGTTTTGATCTGTAGCCCCTGCTGGACTGGACCCACATGGAATATCGAGAACCAGGGTTTGGAGGACCATTTTTTGTATGTTGATCTCAAGGGGCTATGTCAACCCATTCCATAACCACTCATTTCATGTATAGCCACCTCGCAGGTATCTGTGACCTAACATAGTCAAAACTGCGAAATTGGAAGTGTAGGATCATTATGATACCCTCTGAATGCATGCAAGTTTCATGGGTCATGGGGGCCACACAATAAATTAATTTATGTTACTATACACCAATTGGCCTGTAGGTGGCCGGAGACAGTTTTCTATGAATATCTCGAGAACCGTAGGGCCTAGGAGGTCCACCTTTTTTTTTGTATGTTGGTCTTAAGGGGACATGTCAACCCATCCCATTACCACTTATTTAATGTATAGCGCCACCTAGTTAAAAATTAAAAAGCAAACAATTAGGTGTTTTCATCACAATATCTCTGGCTGACACGGTCAAAACTGCACGAAATTGAAAGTGTAGGATCATTATGACACCCTCCGAATGCATGCCAAGTTTTGTGAACTTTCGTTCATGGGGGGCCTTACAATAAAATAATTGATGTGTACATTTAGTGACCGTACACCAACAAGGATTCCTGGGACACTGAAAGTGTTACAGCAGTTACAGTTTTCTGTGAATATCTTGAGAACCGTAGGGCCTAGGATGACCAATT
Source organism: Alosa alosa (assembly GCF_017589495.1). Taxonomy (NCBI): domain Eukaryota; kingdom Metazoa; phylum Chordata; class Actinopteri; order Clupeiformes; family Clupeidae; genus Alosa; species Alosa alosa. The sequence continues at coordinate 10,174,066 of NC_063191.1, forward strand.
TTTTCTGTATGTTTGCCTCCAGGGGTCATCTTAACCCATTCCATGTGCACACATGTGCATAAACAGATACACACATACATTCACAGTAATCATACGTATGACACATACTCACACAGTAGACATATGTACGCATGCATGCACATGCACAAACACAGCCACATACGCAGGCACAAACACAAGCACACACACACACACACACACATAAACATAAACATGTACACGCACACATTATGAATTATGAACAGGCAAGATGGGGATGGGGTTGTATAAAATGAATTTTACATGTGAAATCTATGAACTAATCATGTTTTGGTACTTGTCTAGCAGATACCAGTGAGAATTGAGTGTGGATAATGCAATTTTGTGAGACAGTTAGAATCATATAGGCCTTTCAGCGTGATTTATTTTTGTGGAAAAAATGTGCTGGACTGGGCGGCGGTCATATTTTGTACCGCTCTGTGGTACATCTAGTTATCCTGTAATTCACCTGTACCACTGTGATATTAAATGTCTAGACCCGAAATTAGAAATGGATGTATCTTAGGATCTAAATGTGATAGAAATGTAAACTAAATATGTTTTTCCATGTTTCTGGGCATGAGGAACTCATCTATAGCATTGATAGCACTCTAAGAGGTCAACATCATTAAGTGCAGTGAAGATCACTGGCAAAAGATCCAATGATTGGGCAAATCCAAGTACAAAATATATAATTTCACCAAACAATTCCATATATGGACATGACAAAATGTAGCCCTACTTGAACTTGAGCTCCTATCAGAAATTCACAACTTGAACTCCTATCACAAATCCCCAATATAACATTGAACAGGTAACATATCAGCAAAAAAAAAAAAATAGTACAGTGAAAGTTGTTGTAGAGGCCTTAGCTTTTGGGGGTAATAAAAAGGCCTACAAAACAGCTTTAGTCATTGCAGTCACCAGCACATGTGCAGAGTGCTGTGCACATTAATGCTGCCTTTTTGCATTTACAGTGCCCGGTACAACCCGTTTTACAACCACAGTGCACAAGCTCATAGCATGCCTGTGATACCTCAGGGAGTGTTGTCCAATGTGGCTGCCAGCCTGCATCTGCATCAATCCATCCCCAGTCTGAAAGACTTGGTAACTGTAAGCTAGGAACCAAGGCAAGGTTCCATATGTTAGCCTGGTGCATTGCTCTTTTGATGTGTTGCCTCAAAGCAGCTTGTATATGGGGTATGTTTTCCAGGGATTTTGACCTCAGCACCACAAAATGTTCTAGTTGAGACAAGGAAAGAACACTCAACTCTTGTGGCTTGTGGTCATGGAAAGCCTCTGTAACTTCTGGATATACATGCGTAACACACAGCTAACACTCCAAGAAAGAAAGGTTAGCAAATTAATTTCAGTTGAGGTTAGCAAATGATTTTTAAATGGACTTCAAGAAAAGATTCAATGGCGCAATTGAAGAACTGAGTCTGCTGTTTATCGCTATGTACTGTTGGACAGTCAATGGAGAAAGTGAGAGAGCAGCACAACATTAAATGCACAGTAAGTAACCATTTTGCTTGCATGACTAGAGAGGGTCAGGATTAACCTTAACTTTGTACAGTCTGCTTGTAATGTCTCATTCCACTCTGCTTCTCCACCATAGGGTGACAGCCAGGACACACACACACACACACACACACACACACACAGACACACGCACACACACGGGTTGATTTACCTTGTTTATCTGATTCACCGACCTCATGGCAACACCAACACAGGGGTGAGTGCTGACTGGTTGAGGCAGAAGATCTTGGGGTGAGACTTTAGATAATTCGCACACGCGGGTGAGATTAGAGGGATCGGACACACTTTTTCAAGTTTACACTTATCAAATGAAGTATAGGAGTCATATATAGGAGTTTTTCATTATATCACTGGTTGACTAACAACAATAACTGACCAAGTCAACACAGGGCAAGTCTAAACTAAAACACAAACATACGGTTTTAGAAAAAAAAAATGTAATCCAGGAACTGCTAAACTTTGTTTGTTGTTTTGTTTTGTTTTGCGTGTTTTGGTTTTGCTATTTTTATGTACCTATTCAATTCCTTAATTTTGGACTATGGAGATAAGACAAGAACTTGGTTGACCATCTTTTTGTTTTACTTGAGTACTTTTCTATATTTGACCTAGATATATGTAAAAAAACAAAAACAAAAATGGAAACATGCTGCCTGCACAGCAAAGAAAAGTTTTGGTTTCATTAGGAGAGGCCAAGAAAAGTGTAAGTTTTAGCAGTTTTGTCCTCTCCTAATGAAACCTCTCGTATCATGAAAGTGCCCATGTTGACTATGTGAAAAACCACAAGCAACAACATCCCCACATCCTTCTTGATGATAACTAAGCTGTCATCGCTATCTTGTGCAACATTTATTTTCCATTAATTGTTTATGTGTATGTAATTGATGCGTCTGTGCTTCAATACTAATTGCACCTTGAGGACACTAAAGTTTTCTAAGTCTAAGTCCAAGTCCAAGTATCAAGCCACACAAGATACAGTGTCATACAGTGTATTGCTTTAATGCCATATTTTCTGTCTTTTACGGCAGTTAATGTTAAGATGTCTGTAATGTAAAACAGACACTTCTCGACAACAGATACTCTTCCCTCAGCAGAAATTAATAGATATTTGTATATCATCACAAAAGTAAATGTTTTAGTATAAAATATTTATTAAAGTCATACACAAAACAGTTTTAATACATGTTGTAAATACAACACTACTACAGGTGTACTACACACTACACTAGTCATGCAAACAATGCATATTATCAACACAGCACATTAGCACACCTTTATGGACAGGTGCGTCAGAGAATACCAAAGGTCACCAACGTAGTAAAGAGAGCGCTCACGCACACTATCCACTTCGTAAGCAATTATATCTAACCATCATCAGGCTAATTTGCCTGCCTATTGATGATGATGGTCGTTTCACCGAAACATTCCTATAATAAACATAATTGCTTACAAAGTGGACAGTGTATGGGAGTTCTCTTTTTACTATGTTGTCAACTCTCAACAGATTGTCATACAAGCTTCAAATCTTGAATCAAGTATACTTTAGAGCAGGGAAAGATAAAGTTAAAAGCTGGCTAGTTTTTATCCAAAGCAACACAGACTCGTGATTGCAGGTTTGTGAACTGATCTTGGGCCAATGAGTGAACTGCCTGCACCCCCCCAAACACACACACACACACACACACACACACACACACACACACCACACATACTGGTCTGGGAACAGCAGCAGTGCATTAGTTCACACATAACTGAAGCTACATACAGCTGAAGGTGTAGTAGTTGGGTGTTAGACGTGGAAGCCGTTGGGTGGCGTGGCCTGAGAGTTGTGGTTCAGGTCTCTGGTTGGCCAAGTCTTGGTCTGCACCTCACGCATGTCCATGTACTCTTCATTCACGTCTCTCGGACCTCTCACAGCCCGACCCTGGAGGACACACACACACACACACACACACACACACACACACAGAGACAGGCAGACACATCAGTACAGGAGGTCACAGACAAACAGACAAATAGATGAGGGCAGTAAATCACAGACAGACAGATCAGGAAAGGACAGGAAGTCACAGGAAGATAGAGAGATCAACCATGTACCATGTACTCCTGATTCTCCCTGGTGGACAGACAGACAGACAGAATCCGAGTGGGAATATAAACGCTAAACAGGATGGTAACTGCATGTCCTGTTCTGTCATACAAAGAGCCAATCCCATTGTTGGAAACAGCATTAATTACTTTTTGCTTCAACTGAGCATTTCTGTTAATTTTAAAAGTCACAAGATGAGTCATGAGATGATGTTCACACCATTTATGTCTGATTTGAACGTGGGTTTGCATAATGTGCTTTGAAAGTTTGACCATCTCATTTAGAGTTATGGATCTCTCCCCATTAATTTAGATAGGAGCCTGATCTTGTTTGTATTGATGTGACTACGCAAAGGCTTGGCCAAGATGGTTGCCGAATGGTGTGACTTGCCTGGAGGCACCGGTGTGACTTGCCTGGAAGCGATCATGTGACTTTGCCTTGCTATGACTCACTATGTTTTTCATTTACAGATCCAAGACAAAAGGACAAACACCAGTTTTTTGTTGAATCAACACATTGGATAGAATGTAAGTGAAATGGATAATTGACTAGACAAGGACTGTATCTTTAATGTGTCTTTGGCATTATAGTTTTCTTTGTGAGTGTCTTTCATTTCTATCTCTAATGCTTTAAAATTCATCAAAGTCATCAGGTTCATGGTTCAGTCTGTCAGCGATGGAGTGAAGAGTGAAGAGTGGAGTTTCACGCTGGCTTCAGACAGAGTGGCTTACCTGCACTGGAATGTATGTCAGCGTGTCATACAGGACTTCTTTTCTGCTGACCTACACAAGAAGAGACGGAACGTAGAACCACATAAAAAAGTAGAATACAGAGAGAGAGGGTGTGAGTGAGTAAGTGAGTGAGTGAGAGAGAGAGAGAGAGAGGTGAGAGAGAGGGGGTGAGAGTGAGTGAGAGAGAAAGAAAGTTCATGATAGATTGTGAAACTATCTATGCAGGAGAAACATGTCTGTTCACATTCAGTCATTTAGCAGGCACATAATGAATCCACTCCAGTGTTTCCCACAGAATTGAATTCTATTTGTGGTGTTAGGTTTTCAGAATTAAAGGAACCATATGTAAGATTGTGGCCAGAACTGGTACTACAATCACTTTCAAATTACTGTAGAGCGGTGTATCCCCTCCCCCTCCCCTCTGGCAGAACTGGCAACCCGGATGCCGAAACACTACTGACTTCATGATTAGTAGATAGGTGGAGGGTGGCGCATCAGGCCAAAACACAACATGACAACATCAACATCACTTTTTAAATGACAATATCCTGGCCGGACTACTGTTGTCAGTGATATAAGTATTTGAAATGAACATGATTTCTTAATGTCTAGCGACATATCAGGGCCATTTTATAATTAATTGAAATAAATTTCATACATATGGTTCCTTTAATCCTTACTTCGCCAGAGCTGTGGTGGCCAAAGCTAGCTCCTGTTCTTACCTTGAGTTTGAGGAAGAGGATGGTCACGACGAAGCTGTACAGGCAGAGAAGAGCGACGGTACCAGCCAAGACCCAGACCAGGGGGTCTGTGGGGGGTGTGGAATCTGAGGGGTCCGGGGCAGAGGTGGAGAGGGGGGCGCAGGTGGTGTTCCGCGGAGGTGGGAAAGGTATCTTACTCCCTGAGGGATGGGATGGGAGAGGGATGTGAAAAGAATGCGATGCTTCCAATTAAAGAAAGTTATACCATGGTCTAGGTTGAAAAGGGTGTCGTTTAAAAAGTGATATACTACACCTATAAAATGATGGACAATAATAATGGACTCCATGTCGGGCATTATCCTTTACGTATCCAATGCCGTTTCAGTTTGTTTTGCTACTCGGCTCCCCCTGCAGTGGAGTATTCGTATTTCACACAACTGTCATACCACTCATGGGGCCCTATTTTCGCCACATGGCGCCTGGTGGAAAGCGGATTATTATCCCAGCGCAAAGTTTATTCTTATCTTGCACTTTTTTTGAGCAACGCGCCAAGGGGTGTGGCAATTAACGACCTAAGGAGAGGGGTCTGGCACGTTGTCTAAAAATCGCTATCATACACTACCTAAAACGCATTACGCCACTGACCCAGAGAAACCTAGTCAGAAATACATGACGAGTTGTTTATATTTTAAGAGAGCATTATCAACAGTGATATGGGCGGGTTCACAATGCACGCTGCTTCTCTCATCCACGAACATCCTTGCATACAAAGTGCTGATGTAGTTTGCTAACACCAACAAGCCATTAATGTCAGCATAAACCATCTATGATATTTTCTGACATGCAAATGTGGTTTTCTCCATCTCTCTCTCTCTCTCTCTCTCTCTCTCTCTCAGACACATACACACACATGCATGCACAGAAGCTGCACTCAGTGTGCAGTGTGTAGGCTACTTCCTTCTTTGAAGTCTAAATTGAGCCACTGATACCAGCACCTGCCAATGATTCTGATACGTTTGCCTGTTAGTTGTGTGTAGGCTACGGTATGTAGGCATATGTGTGAGTGCTCGGTGAGATTAACATGAGCAAGACTCCATACAACACACAGACACACACCTGGGAACAGCTTGGTTTTACTCCCCTCCACCTGGATGACAGGAAGTGGGTCTGTCCTGGAGAACATGCACCAGCACAGTTGTTCCTCGTCGCCAGCCTGGAGGTTCCACAGGTTGAACGTCACGTTCAACTGGCTAACCGACCACATAGAGCAGCCATGCTTTTTTTCCTCACACATGATGTCACCGCCGCACAGCAGCTTGGCGTCCATCTCCTTTGCCGCGCTGTTGTTATGGTGACATGTGACGGACACGGAGCCGTTCCGATGCAGAGTGTGCATATACGGCTCGCTCACGGTGAATGCACCTACGGGTGAGAACACAGAGTGTGATCAGATTAGCCTGTACTGTGGAGGTGACTGAACATGTTTATTTCACAAACATGTGGAGAGCTGAGATGAAAGAGGCAGCAGCAACACTGTGACCACCACACATGATTGCCCACACAAGACCCGGGGTCTATTCAAAGCCCGGGTCTTGTGTGGGTCTTGTGTCTATCCACACACCATATATTTTTCCCACTATGTAGGCTCCTGTCATATTTAACTATCCTATCCACATGAAGGCAGAAATGCTTTCCGAAATATCAGGTAGGCTACTTTAAAATAAAAGATTGCTGACATGACGATGCCTTTTGATTATATAGCCTAGTTTTCATGCTAGCCTAGGCGTATATTAGGGGTTTGCACGGACGTCACGTTCTGGCCGGTAACCATGGCAACCCAGCACGCGCGGCCATATTGGCGATACTCAGTGAATGAAGTATATGGAGTATTATGCACTTTGGATATCTTACGTGATTGTAGCCGTGTCTAAACAACAGAAAAGCTCATCAAAATGCGTGTAAGATGCAAAGGCATATAGGGCAGGACTTGGACCACAAGAAAAGGCGCGATATTTCGAGAAATTACGGTTTATTGGCAGCACAGATCCATATGAGTTGGGTGAGGGAGACGAAGTACCAAGTTCAACCACAAGCGCCCCCCTTCCTCTGATAACTTCTGTCATTATTCTCCTTTCTCCCTGGTTTCTTAACAACTTTTGGAAGTCGATACCTACACCAGATGTTTTTCTCAGTCTGACCTATTGGTACAACCTAAAACACAGCAATAATTAACCATTTTCCTCGACGATCTCAGGGATTTACTTCAGTGCCTAATGCTTTCTAATGAGGCGAGTATCTCCATTATGGCGACGTCCAGATCTGATGACACGCCGTGCAAACCCCTAATAGGCTTTAGGTTATGGTTGTAGCCTATAGCAGACACTTTTGTCCACTTATAGAATATCAACCTTACAATAGTAAGTTAAAATGTAAACAGTAGGTTAAACCGTTTTTAAAAGTTGGTAAGCCAACATTAACCAAAAAAACTAATAATAACAACAGCCTAATGTCAATACAGTATCAAATATCAATAATAAAAATAAACAAATACCATTAATAAACAACTATAACTGTAATAATTAATTAATTCATTAATTAAGCGTAGGCTTTCTGAAAGATCCAAAACTATCGCAAGAACGCAGAACGCTAAGCATTTCATTCCACCTACGAGGAACCACTGAGGAAAGTTGTTTTGAGTTTGAATTTAGAGTTTGTTATTCCAGAGGGAAGAGGGAACAGTCCGTCATGTCTACGCACACAATTGATTGCACATAGGCTACACTTTCTCTTCTATCATGAAACTGAATTGGAAACTTTGTCACATTTTCTATACTTCCCAATCATTTACAGGTAAAGTGGAATTTGTACTCAAACCCACGGAGGTGAATTCCACAGCAACATCACATGTCTGGTTTGTAATTGTAAATGTCACTGTGTTAGAAACCCCTACCACACCACACTGTGGTTTGGGGTTAAAACTTCAATCTACGTGGAGTTGCCCTCACAGAAGGAAAAGTAGGTACGCTACTTTATGACACACTTCCATTTCCTTCAACTTGGTTTTGTGATAATGCCAAAAAATAGAACAAAAAAAATAAAATAAATGTGCAACACTCATATCACTCACTCAAAATCCTATCCCCTAGATGACAAAAAAAATCAACAAGAAAATGGTTTCGTGTTTTGCCTATAGCAGAGGTTCGTCTATGTCACATCAAGGAACAGAGGAACCCAAAAATCCAAAAGTGTCCTTATTTGAGGTTTTACTCAAAAGCTGAAAATGCTGCTTTCTATATATATAACAAACAACAACAGCAGACATGTGAAATGCTTTGCTCTTATAAAATAAATGAAATATGAACTAAATCAGTGGAAGAAGTAACGCTAAGGTAGAGAGATCTCACTGTTGTAGCCGGGAGCACTGCAGAGGACCAGCACTAGGCAGAGGGATGCTTCTCTCATCTTCTCTCTCTCTGTGTCCTCTTCTCTCTCTCACTCTCTCGCTCCGTGTCCTCTTCTCTCTCCTTTCTTCTTTCTCGTCTCTGGTATCTCACCTCCACCACTCTAGCAGCACAGAGGAACCCCTCCACACAGCAGTCCATGGAGGCTTCTGATTGGCCTACATACAGCTGACAGGAAATGAGTAATTTCAGAGCAAGCACTTGTTCCGCACACGTGTATGTACCCCAAAATATGTGATTATGTTGGACAATTGTATGAAATACAAAAACTTAACCACTAAAGTTTTTCATCAAATGGATTTTGTTGACTCATTTGGATTTTGTCCAACACAATTTCCATATATATGCTATAAAAAGTAAATTTTATATGATAATGCAACTTACTTAACCAGTCTTACTTAAATGATGTTAACAAAAAGAATAATAAAAAACTACAAATATTGTATGAAAATATGTAATTATGTACACTGATGGTTCACTGATGGACATATCATATGTCCCCTCCAACACACATTTAACAGTGGAAGTATGTCTAACAATTATCAATGACCAGTTTTTATGAAAAGTTGTTTTATCCTTCAATGGATCCTTCAAGTTCAAGTAAAAAGTAGTTAATTGTCATGTACTCATAAAAGGAATTATAAGTAATGAAATTATTGCACTCAAGAGCCAGCTCAACTTTAAATAATAAATAAAAAGTAGTAATTAAAAAGGTATAGTGTGTGTATGGATGGGTATGGTGGGGTTGGGGAGTGTGTGTGTGTGTGTGTGTGGGGGGGGGGGGGTGATGAAATGGTGTGTGTGTGGTTTGTTTTGATTGTTTGCTTGTGAAACTACCCATATGTACAAATGACTTCACCCTGGTTGTGAAACGACTCTGCACTGCATATCATGATGGCATTAGTGATCTGCCGTATACTGTTAAAGGAATGCTACCAGAAAATGTGCTTGTGTACAAACTTTTATGGAACGCATACTGCCTGATTGGTTCAACAGCTCTGATGATGTGTTTTGTAACATTGCTAACACCCCCATGTTGTGTTCTTGGACAGAGATAGAGGGGTGCTTGTGCCCGTGACCTATATGGACAACACCTGTTATAATAAAGTGACAAAGTATCAGCCCATTCTTGGAAAGATCAGTGATCTAGGCTACTGTATGCATGTACATTGCTAATTTTGATAGAGCCTGGGGTATGTTCACAAACTAACTGTTAGTGGGTTACGACAGGCAGGCCTGTCAAAATCATGCAGCTGGCTTCAAATATTTGCTCTGTATCAGCAGTTCAGCCATGCTGTATTGCACATGGAAAGCTGTAGTCTCAAAGCTGTATTTGACCTATTTAACCTAATGTAACTAATATGATTTGTAGATTCATTCAAGTGTGTGTGTGTGTGTGTGTGTGTGTGTGTGTGTGTGCGTGCACGCACCTGCATTTGTGTATGCACATTTATTAGGGCCTCCCCCTGAAGCTCCTCATCTCTCCCCCTGAAGCTCCTCATCTCTCCCCCTAAAGCTCCTGATATCTCCGCCTGAAGCTCTTCATCTCACCCCCTAAAGCTCCTCATATCTCCCCCTGATGCTCCTCATCTCTCCCCCTAAAGCTCCTGATATCTCCGCCTGAAGCTCTTAATCTCACCCCCTAAAGCTCCTCATATCTCTGCCTGCAGCTCCTCATCTCCCCACCTTTGCCCTCTTTGTTGAAGTCCTCCTGTGTATGATGCTCTTGTCTTGTCCAGACAGCGTGTGTGCTTGAGCTGAGCTGAGCTGCCTCTCTCTGCGTGGTGTTCAGGGGGATTGAGGTTATTAGGTTGACTACACTTTTCTCTTCTCTCCATCCCTGACCGACCACTTCCTGTTTTCTGTTTTCTCTGTCTGAAGAGTTAGAGAAAACATTTCTCTCTCTCTCTCTTTCTCTCTCTTGTCATCCTGTCAACCCGAGATAAGACACCTCAGCATTGAGTCAGGTCCTGTTTTGTCCTCACTCAGACACGCACGCCTAACACGAAACCTGATAAAGGACTGTGACATTTTCAGTTATGAGAGAGAGATGAAGATGTTTATCTGTAGTTATAGTAATAGTGTGTTTTCTGTGTGTTTTTGTTTACCTGTAGTTGTAGTAGTGTGTTTTCTGTGTGTTTTTGTTTAGTGTAGTAGTACTGTGTTTCATCATTTGATCATATCATTGTCATTGATTATTGATTGGTCAAATTATTATGAACAACAGTCAGACTTTTTTTTTTTTTTTTTTTTCAATGATTTCCACGGTCCCAATCTCTTTGCTCTCAGAGGAGTGCAGAACAGTGCAGTTTGTCATCGCAGCTTCAGCTAAACTTGCATGATGTTGGTTGGGAAACGATAAGCCTCACAAGATAAAGTTGATAAAGCATAGCTACTCTAATGATTCACTGTGTCTTTGTGTCTCTTGGCCTCTGCTTGCATATGCACACTGTGATGTTTTCCGTATAAACAGTCAAGTTACTTCATCCTTTCTGGTCAGTACAGAAAAATTATTTTCTTGTACATGTATGTTGTGGTTTCACATTTTTTTCCAGCAGTTTAAGAAACGATACTGACTGAGCGTCAGTGCTTGTCATCACCACTGAGAATACCACTGAGACACACAGCCCTGAAGGAAACTGTCAGTCATAAGACGCATTTGGACCATAGACTGTAAAAAATATGGACAAAGCGTCTGTGACGTCACCCATAGATTTTCTGAAGAACGGTTATGAAGCCGTTTATGGGGGGTATGCAGGGGGGTATGGGCGGCGCCATCTTGGAAAACCTTGGGAAATCCTAACCCCGCCTCCCTCCTAGCCAATCCATATATGGGTAAAAGGGTGGCGCTTTGTATGAGACTGAGCAAGCCGGTGAAGTTTGCTTCAGTAAACTTCAGTTGTCAGTAACTAAACAGCAATGCTGTCCATTGTTAATAACAATTCTTCTCATCTGTCCAGAAGGCACTTGTTGCTCTGCTTTGTCTCTGCAGCCTTCTTATGCAGTTTTTATGTTAAGCAAATTTAAACAGAATTGAACAGTGTTGCGTTTTTTTTGTCCACTCTGGTTTCTACGGGGCTCCCGTAACACAGTTGAGATCGCTACTCCAGTATGTGTGTGCATGTGCTTGAAACAGGGCTGTGAGGCTCTAACAGCACAAAAGAGGAAGCACCTTTCAGTGTAGGCCCATATGTGTCTGATACGAGGGCCCCTTTTCGACAGGCTCAGGATATACGAGAGGGTTGACCCGACTGAGAGGCTCTCTCTATCTGAATCAGACTACCTAATATGGGGCCTGGGGCTAACAAGGGTGGACTGACTGAGAGCGCTTTCATACCTACTGTATTTCGTTCCGAATTTAGTTTTAGTTAGTTTATTTGTCCTTACATAGAAAATTTGTTTTCACATACCATACAAGCCTCACAGACATGAAATACATAGGTACACACAGTTACGGGCTGAACAGTTTTTCAGAGGCTCTCTCTATCTGTGGCCCTATTTTCCCTATTCCTTATGCTCCTGCTTGCATAATTGTGGTTTGCCTATCAAAAGAATTCATAAGTCCATTTGCAGAAGTTATGGTTAAACTATGGTTAAAGGGAGATCAAAAGGTCCTAGTCACAGACCTTAAAGGAGAAGTTAGTTATCCTGGCCACAGTGAGAACTCGGCCAAAAGTTTTTCTTAAAAATAGATCTTAAAACAATTTAGGGTCAGGTTCTAAATACATTTGTATCTGTCAACAGATTTCCATATCCTTGCTTGTATGAAGTGCAAATGGGCCCTAAAAGAACCCTAAGCTTTGTTTCACAGCATACATCCGCTACTCCTGTATGTATCAGTGCATTGTGCAGTGTGTTTTGCCCATAAACAGTGTCTCAAAAGTAAGCCCTCAAAAATCATTTTAAGTTTTAAGCAGTTTCACACAGGTTATCTATTATTGCAGCATTCACACATTGTTATTTGTTTTGAAGCAAGCTGTATTAAGCAGTTACCGGTATATGATTAATTCATTTATATGATTGATTAATTTGCCAATCTTTGTCTGGCAAACTATCAGACTTCCCACAGTTTAAATTTTTCATTCTTATGTTACATCAGCTGGATTATTTTTACAGATTTTTAAAAAAATGCTTCTGCTGTGCACAGGGAAAAGACCCTACCCCAAAGTAGAAGCTCAAATAGTTACAGGAACTGCGGTCAGAGGAACTCTGTAATATCCAGTTCCATACTGTCCAACTGTGCAAAGAAAGGGGTTCTTAACTGTATGTCCTAGGAACTGCATAAAGTCCCTAAAGTGCAAAATAATAAGCTTTATTTGTACAGCACCTTTCATAGACAGAATGCAGCTCAAAGTGCTTTACACTTGGAACTACATGTTCCAACTTTCCTAGGACACAATAATAAAAAAGAATCAGTCATTCCTCTTCGTTGCTGTGGCTGTTTATGATTTGCTGATCCATTCAGCAAAATATCAGAAATATATCGTAAACTTACTTATTACCAACCATTTTGTTCGAAAATTCTAAAACAAAGATCCTTCAAAATAACATGATAAATGAACCTTACATTTTTCAGTGGCCATTGGTGTGTAGATTTGAACAAAATCAAGTTTGGTTCTTACCAGGGCTTTTACTGCCTGAAATATCCAATTTTGTTTACCACGCTCAGAGTTTAGTGCTGGGCTGGTGGGTACCTATTCCCAACCTTTCTCACAGTACATCAATGGTTAGCCCAAGAATTGTCGTCGCAATTCAAAATTCCACTGGAGCTCCAAGTGGATTTGTACACGCAGCCTTACAAGACTGTTTACAGCTCTTCAAGGCACAGTAAAATGTAATTTTTGGTACATAGCTAATTTAGATACACTTATGGCAACCTTATGGTGTGGGTGTTTGCGTTTCAGCAATCGACCGTCTTGGTTTGTATAGAAATGAATAGTACTGTAAGTGACACATACTGTACACGTAAGAGGTTGGAAATACGGGACGGTGGGTAATATATGACATTCCGATAGAAAAGAACATGTAACACAGTAATAGAAAAGAATCAGTAATTCTTCTTCGTTGGGGGCTATATTGTCAGTCAGATAGAGAGCAGAGCAGTCACCATACTCAGCCTTGAACATACAGTACAGGTCCAACGGGAAACAACCAATCTGGTTGCTATGACAGTCAGAGTACATACTCATACTCTGTCAGTAGCGCTATGGCAACGCTCTCCTGTGTGTGCAATGATTGCAGTGGACTCTTAGGATGGATGGTTGGGAACGGAAACTGTGTTGTTTGTTTGTTTGTTTCTTTGTTTGTTTGTTTGTTTCCTAATCGTTTATAATGAGTGTTATCAAAAATCCAGTGGAAACCAGATGGCAGAAGTATGTAGGCCAATCGGCCCACCAGCTTTTTCTACTTTGCCACCTACAGAGTTTGACAGGTACGATTTTTCGAAACGCCATGTTATTTCCCATAGACATTCGACAACCGGAAGTTGGGTGGATCCGGATGTTTCGGAGGCGGGACTTATTCCGGAGAGGTCTATGGCACTACAGAGTGGGCTGATCTCAGTGCAGAAAAGTTACACGTTTATTGGACAAGCGCCACAAAATCATCATTTCCAGGGAAGCCCGGTGTCTCTGGGAGTGAATGGGACAGTGGGATGGCCCGGACGCCGAGCTTCTGTATGATGATTGGAGGAACTGTCAAAGAGGCTGGACTCTTTTTGATTGACAGCATATATGTCGCGATCTGACAGGAAGTGGTTCAAGTTCAAGGGATGCGTTAACGTTGGTGTTGGCAGGTGAAGTCGAGAGGCAAGGCAAGTTGCAGTTCAAATTCTCATAATTTAGGACCAATACAGTCGGTTTCTATTTGTCTTTGTAAATAGCATACTATGAATAAAACCGTAATGTGGAGTTACAGAGTTTGTGACTTGCTTTTGTTTAGTTGTGTTTTTGCGTGCTATATAACGGTGTAGGCTACATTATGCCATGTCTGCCATGCCAACTCTATAGCCTACTGTTTGGCCTATTCTGGGTTTTGGGATAATCTTTGCCCTCAAAGAACAATATAGCACCTTAATAGCCTAATATTCATTTAATAATTGACCATTTTTATCAGAGCTTCCCCTGTTCCAAAGAGCAGCAATCGCCACTGGTGGGTATACTCTGTACCCCTGTGTATCACATAGACTACACCACTGCATGTGATCAAGCCAAAAATGCTGATGTGTGACCTGTTGAACTGTTGCTGAACATAGATCATATTCCACAGTAAACACAGGGTAGACTTTTTTAGACTTTGTAAAACTGTAATAACTAGGTACTGAGTAATTACAGTTAAACCACAATGTTCCCACCAATGAACTATGTAGCCTTGCTTTGATCCTATTTTGACAGTCTGAAACCCAGGGACTGAGGAGTTTTGTTCAAGTGCATTTAGGGTGTGTCCAGTCCACTTTTTGCTATTTTCACAGCACAATAAGTGATCAGACAAATTGACAAGCGTGATTTAATTTTGCAGAGAGAATGTGCAGGACTGGGCGGCGGTCAAATTTTGTACTCCTCTGCGGTACATCTACTTCGACTATTGACTGACAAGGTGTTACAATCGAAAAAGCAACACTTAACCCAATATTATTATACGGCTCTTCATAATGAAAGTAGAATGCTCCATTGACTTCAATGTGATTTCCCAAAGTTCTACCGGTCATTATTTTCACCTAAGGGCCTCTGAATAACCGTTGTCAATGGCAACGGATTTGCATTCAAAAGTGAAGGCAGACGGTTGATCAGCTGTGTTCGAACGCTTGTTTCAATTCAGCGTGTGTTGCAAACTATTTGTTTCTCAGCAAAAGCAACAACAAAACGGTAACAAACTAGATGTACTGCAGAGTGGTACAAAATATGACCGCCGCACAGTCCAGCACATTTTTTCCAGAAAAATAAGTCACGCTTGTCAAATTGTGTTCATTTCCTACTTTGTTTCTTTTTTGTTTGTTTGTAATTGAGTGTGTGCTGAGTATGTGGTTGTTTTTGTGTATATGTGTTTTGTGTGTGTTTTTTTGTGTGTGAGTGTGTGTGTGTGTTTGTATGTGTGGGTGCATGTGTGTGTGTGTGTTTATGTGTTTGTGTGCGTGTCGTGTGTGTGCATGTGTGTTTTTGTGTGTGTGTATGTGTGTGTGTGTGCACATGTGTGTGTGTCTTTATGTATGTGTACATAAATAAAGCAAATCAGGGAACCACCTACTCTTTGCGATAAGTGCCATGGGATCTTTAACAACCATGGTGAGTCAGGACCTCAATTTAACATTCATGCAAAGGAAAACATCTCCTGTAGTACAGTGTCCCTGTCACTGCAATAGGACATTGGGATTGATATTTGTTTGGTGGCTTTTGGCCACAGGGAAGAGTGCCACCTACTGGCCAGCCACCAACACCGCTTCCAAAAGGATCCTACTCTTCCAAGGAGGTTTCTTATCCAAGTACTAACTAAGACTACGTCTACACGAAACCACCGGGTGGATTTTCTCTTACCGCTTTCACACCTTTAACGACACCGGTGTAACCGGCTAAATGTGCTGTAGTGCATATGACAGACCAGTCGATGGCGCCGCTGTGCAGAAGCTTCACGTTTAATTTGCGTGAATCGCGAAAAGAAAACATTGTTGAAACAGTTTGTTAAGCAGTCGCATGAAATAAGGAGACTACAGACAATTCGGTTTTCAATTCAACTGTTAAACTAATAAAGTTCATTTTCAAGGTATGTGACTGCTATGTGAAATTTCAAATGCTTAGCCTACGCATTGCATAGGTCTGAGCACCACTGGAGAAAACACTAACATGCAAGTTAAGCTAACGTGTGCTTCTAACTTAGCCACTAAAGGCTGATAGGCTACATTGTGCACATAAATCCTGACAGGGGAAAGAAAAACATTTTAATATGATAAATAAATGGTTTGGTTTGTTTTGACAAGCAGCGTGTCAGGTCCAGTGCCATGGCTGAGTTTAGAGGTGGGGCTATGTCGTCATAAAATTGGCGGACTTCGCCTACTGAAGTCTACACGGCGCGAAGTTAGCGGCGGTTTCAAAATTCCCACTTCGGAAGCTGGTTTAAAAAACTATCGGCATCAGTCTCCTAAACTGCCGACGTCGTGTACATGCAAGGTGTAACCGTTAACAAAACCTCACCGGTTTCACAAAAACTGGCGTTGTGTAAACGGCCCCTAAGCCTGGTTAGCTTCAGTAATTCAGCAAAGTTAAGGTATCTGCTGGTCTGGCTGCTGGCTAAAAACAAAAGGTGAAAGGCATATAGGATGTCTTACTGAATTGCATTATGCACACTCAATTCTCACTGGTATCTGCTAGACAACAAGTACCAAAACATGATTAGTTCATAGATTTCACATGTAAAATACATTTTATACAATCCCACCCCCATCTTGCCTGTTCATAATTCTGAGAAATTCTTGAATTGTGTGCGTGTACATGTTTATGTGTGTGTGTGGGTGGGTGTGTGCGTGTGTGTGTGTGTGTGCGTGTGTGAATGTGCATGTGCTTGTGTGTTGTGCCTGTGTATGTGCCTGTGTGTGTGCATGTGCATGCATGCATACATATGTCTACTGTGTGTGTATGTGTCATACGTATGATTACTGTGAATGTATGTGTGTGCATATGGAAAGGGTTAACATGGCCACTGGAGGCAAACATACGCAAAAAATTGGTAGGCCCTACGGTTCTTAAGATATTCACAGAAAACTCTGTTGGTGTACAGTCACTAAATGTACACATTAATTCATTTATTGTATGGCCCCCCCATGAAAGAAAGTCCACGAAACTGGCATGCATTCAGAGGGTGTCATAATGATCCTACACTTTCAATTTCGTGCAGTTTTGACCATGTCAGCCAGAGATATTGTGATTACACAACACCTCATTTTTTCCTTTTTTATTTTTAACTAGGTGGCACTATACATGAAAAGAGTGGTTATGGAATGGGTTCATTAAGACCAACATACAAAAAAAGGTGGTCCTCCTCAGTGTTGTGCCAGTTCACAGCTTTTCTGAACTAGTTCAAGTTCAGTTCATACATGCTCAAAGTGAACAGTTCACGTTCAAAGTTCACAATTTTAATTCTGAACTAGTTCAAAGTTCAGTTCATTTGACTTTTTTCGTGAGATATTCAAATAAATACTTTTTTTCACACTACAAGCTAGAAATCACTATACGTTCTTTGAAGCTGCTCATTGTAGACATTTGCTCATGACACTGCAATTGTGGGTTTCTTACCAGGTGATGAACTTGCAGCAGTACAGACAAGGTAGACCAGTCTCCGTGCCATCATTTCCACTAGCCATTTTTTTTTTAATTGCAGCGCTTTCTCTCACTCTCGTCATTGGTCTGTCTCTCTCTCTCTCTCGGCTCCTCCAGCCCTCCGGCGCTCGTCGTTGCCTGCTTCTATGCCTATACCCTACCCGCTCTGCTGCAATTCATCACGGGTAACGTTGTGCAGAAGCCAGTATGCTATTCAAATATTCTCAGGCGGACACTACGTTGCCCGCAATGCATTGCGCACACAATGTCAAAACCATTTCTGTCTGGTGATACATGATTTAAGTGGCACCAGCGAAAATACAGGAGGGAGGAACTTTCTCTCGTTGCGTTTCAAAAGAGAAAACCGATGTCACTCAGTTTTCAATGGAAAACAAATTCCAACGTTCATTTACAGTGATGTCTGCCGTTCATGAAACATAATGTGAACTAATTCACGTTCAAGTTCTTTATTAAAAAATGTGTTGTGTTCAGTTCAACGTTCACGAAAAAATGAGCGTGTTCACTGAACACGTTCTTTTGAACTCGTTCACGCACAACACTGGTCCTCCTAAACCCTACGGTTCTCGAGATATTCACAGAAAACTGTGTCCGCCCTACCCTCCTTTTGGGGGGTCCAGTCTAGCGGGGGGGCTACAGATCAAAACGAAAAACAATGGTTCCATGCTATCCCTGTGGGGCTACATGCCCACCAAGGTTCGTGCACCCCGGTCTTTCAGTGTCCCGGGAATCCTTGAAGGAAATGTGCGCATGCAAAAAAGCAAAAAAAGAAAAACTAAAAAAAAAAAACCTATATGACCGCCGCTTCGCTGCGTGGCGGTCATAATAAGTCCCTTCAGGGCGAAGCAAAACTTCTCCGCTGGCGCGTCAGGGTCCGGTTCACCCTGTCGGGCCTTATTTTCCCAATAATGACCAGCGTTCTATACATTATCCCTTACATATTCTAATATCTGAATAAAAACCCTAAGGACATTCATCCAAGCAGACCAGTCTTTGCCTGAGACTTGTGGCTAAGGTCCCACTTACATTTTGTGACAAGGTGCCCTCAAAATAGCTGTTCATTGCATGCACCTTTCACTTTAGACCAAAAAAGTCAGTGGCGTCATTTTTAGTAGGCTAGCATCAAACCACACCTATCTTTTTCAATGACACACCTCTGTGTGCGCAGTCTTAATTTGTAAACTTGTTAACTTGAGTGCTTGGCGGAGTAAAACATCACTGCTTTGAGTGTAAGATAGGAACAAGATTTGTATCGTGCTTGGTGGCATGATGCGCCACGTGCGAGATAGGGCCCATAAAGTTTTTCTCAAAAGCACAAACCAGTTTGGGTTTAGAGAACACTGACCCATAAAGCTGCCCGCTGTACGTTTTGCATGGCATGCAGGCGGACGCTTTCTCTGTGTATCGCTGAGCCGTGGGGCAGCCGTGGCCTACTGGTTAGGGCTTCGGACTTGTAACCGGAGGGTAGCCGGTTCGAACCCCGACCAGTAGGCACGGCTGAAGTGCCCTTGAGCAAGGCACCTAACCCCTCACTGCTCCCCGAGCGCCGCTGTTGTAGCAGTTAGCTCACTGCGCCGGGAATAGTGTGTGCTTCACCTCACTGTGTGTTCACTGTGTGCTGAGTGTGTTTCACTAATTCACGGATTGGGATAAATGCAGAGACCAAATTTCCCTCACGGGATAAAAAGAGTATATATAGTTTTATACAACAATTGGGTTCTATGGAACTATTTATTTGTTTCTGATTGGCCGAGAGACATTCCATGAGTTGGAATATCCCTGGACATTTCAACTCAGACTCAGCACAGCTAATAATAAATCACTCCGCGACACAATGTGAAGATTTGATACCCAGCTCTCCACTATTTCAAGCAATGGGTTACTCCTTAGCAAACCATAACGAAACAGTACTTCACCACATCTGTGGATTAAGCCACACAGTCAACTCAATGTAAGTAAGATAAACGAGGATGCTAATTGTTCTCAGCATTGCCAGCATTGTGTATAATATGATTGTCACTTGGAGGAGACTTGTAGATAACGTTAGCATAATTAGCTAACGCTGCTAACGTGCTAGCATCGTCCGTCAGGCTGTGCACAGTAGTGTAACATTTATTCACTATACATTAATAAAGTTGAGTGGTTCTGCAATGTAGATTATGTTTCCGTTTTTTTTTGCAGTACCATGTCCCTTACATGACATGGCCCAGTGTCCTTGTAACATGCATGCAGCAAACCTAGATATGAATGTGATTTCCACATTTCTTTCAAGAAGACATGTAAACCACAAAGACCTGTAACGAGGGGTCTGGAATGTTGGTTACCTAGCAACCAAGGCGCTGTCTATTGAAAAGGGAACTATTTTTTGATCGCGTAAGAACGATGTCGAAATTAACATTTTTAAACAATAATGGGGTGTTTTCAGATTATTTAATTTGTGGTAGAATTGTTGTATAAAAAGCATATAGCTTTTCGTGATCGTGGGATTGGTCATGGATATTCCCACGGCTGTTGTTGCCTCGCCACTTTCGGCCTCGCCTGGGCGAACAACAACACCGTGGGAATATCCATGACCAACCCCACTCTCACTCGTGCTATATTGCTTAAATAGTAGTTAGTTATACACTACACTCCTCTCTCACGCCTCCTCTCCTATCTGTCCATCTTTGCCCAGCCTTTTGCAACACATCAAGCGCATCCTCTCACCACATCCCGTTTGCTGTGTTGTGTGTGTGTGTGTGTGTGTTGCACTGACTGACATTTCTTCAGCGATAAAACCTGCATTTGCACCAGCACTGCTGATACCACCAGTGCCTGTCTCAGGTGTCCCAGTGTACTACTGTCAACCTTGCCTTTTTTATCAACCGCTACAAGGTTGGAATGAAGTCTCTTACTTTATCGCTTTATCCCTGAGCATCAACATAAGAGTGACATGACACTGTCATAAACGTTCATAAACAAGTCATAAACGTTTATGACATAACGCATCTGTTATTAAGTGACACAAATCAAAAGTCAAATCAAATCAAATACAATCAAATCAAATACAATAGTGATACTAGGCATCTGTTGCCACTGGAGCTCATCTTAGATGGGACTCATATTTGATAGAGAACTTTAAACAACAGGCCAAGGCAAGGAGAGTTTATACTGTATATTGCACGTTTCATACACAGAGGTCATTTAATGTGCTTTGAATAAACTAAATAAAAAGAACAGAAAAAGTCAAAGTAAAGTTACAAAACAGTTAAAAGTAAGTCGAAGCACATAAAATAGAATAATTTCAAACATTGAAATTAAAAGAATTAGAATTAATTTTAGAACAAAGTAAAAAAGTTAGAATAGTGTGCAAGTTAAAAGTTTAATCATAGGCACTTGAAAAGGGAAATGTTTCTAATGTAAAATAAACAGCTACATTTGGTTCAGTTTTGACATCCTCTGGAAATGTGTTGTAGTTGCATGCAGCATAATAGCTTATTAGCTAATAGGGTTCTGGCCTCTAGCTGTGCAGCATGAATGATAAAAATGAACAATTATGGGACTATGCCCAACAACCGTACCCAGAAACCAATGCCCTGCCACATTGCTCAAAAAAGGCCTGCTTGGATTATATTCTTAAACAATACCAATACCATGGGTAGCCCTCTGACCTACGTGTTGACCGATGCAAAGATTATTCCCCATATGACAGTGGGCTTTAATTACTCTATAAAATTCTTCTATGTTATTTACTCTATATAAGATTCCATACTTAATATAAATTACTTTAAAAATACTTTAAAGATACTCAAAAATACTTTAAAATACAAAACTTATAAAATACTTGATCAATTACCGTATTTTCCGGACTATAAGTCGCACCACAGTATAAGTCACACTAGTCAAAAAATGTGTCATGAAGAGGAAAAAACCATATATATAAATATATATATATGTTGCACCTGAGTCGCAGGACCAGCCAAACTATGAAAAAAGTGTGATTTATAGTCCGGAAAATACGGTACTCTTTTTAAACCCATATATGGACTCTATGCTCTCTCTGATGTCAGAACTGAATGTGAGTGGCTGTTCTACTCCTGACGCAAGGTCATGGGTTTGAAAAAGAACACACACATATTTTTGTCCTAATATTTCCTGGAACCCTCTCTCTGTTTACACACGTTGATTTGTCTTTAATTACTGCTGACATCACAACATGGCATCCGGTTTCACAGTAGGCCTGTGCATTCCGCGTAGAAGTGACATGAATGTAGTTCACCACCACATTCATACACCAGCATCCCCTGAACTGAGTGTGGCTTTGAGTGCACTGATTAATGTTTCTGAAATACACGTTTACTCATTTCCTCCCTCCCCCTTCTCTCTCTCTCTCTCTCTCTGGCTTTTTCTCTCTATCACACGGGGTGGGCAGTGTGAAGCTGGAGATGGTGTTGTGTTGGTGTTGGAGATGTGTGTGCGTGTGTGTGTGTATGTCTGTGTGTGTGTGTGTGTGTGTGTGTGTGTGTGTGTGTGTGTGTGTGTGTCAGTCTTGTCACTGGATTGTGTGTAACTCACCTCAGTTTAAATCTAGAGAATGCAAGGTCATTCACAGAACTTCACATAGTTATTACAGTCATTACAGTCATACAGTCATACAGACACTGATTATGAATTATATAATTATTGCAATTAAATAATCATTGACCATTAAAAGGAAAGATGATTCATGTCTGATTGACTTCCCGACTGCTGACAAACTAATATATTGCCCTGTGCTGCTCTCTGCTGGCTGAATTGTGCACAACAGCCTGCCCACTGAAACTGAAAGTAGCTCATTTTACCAATCAGTAAACACAACCCACTGCTTTACACTCACTTTGCAATTTAATTGTAGCCTGGTTCCACCAGACTCACTTTATTACACTTCTTGAATGACATCTTACGGCCAGACATAGAAAGAAGATCTGGCCTGTTTTTTCCCTAGTGAAATGATTTAGCTTTACTGTTATTTTCTTTTGTTATTTCCTTTGCATTTGTGTACCTATGCTAGTTTACAACATATGTGTCATATGCAGAGTCATTTAAAACGAATAGCCCTTTCCTGCACACAGAAAAAGCAAAAGCCATAAGTGTGATAAGATATTTCATGAGATCATGAGACCACCCGGCGCAAGGTCAAGTCAAGTCAAGTCAAGTCAAGTTTATTTATATAGCACATTTCATACACAGAGGTCATTCAATGTGCTTTATATAAACAAAAGCAAACAGTAATAGCAAATAAAAGCATAGAAGGGCAATAGTCAAATAATAAGTTAAAAGGTAAAGATCACAATTAAAAAGAAAACATAAAACGCACAAGGTTAAAACTATTTAGAAATAAAGAATGATTGCAAGGTGGCGCAAAACGCGACACAAGGCTTATTCTTATCTTACACACAAATTTTCGCCGTGCGCTGCAATTGTATTAAACTTTGCGCCCAGGGGTGTGGCAATTAACAACATAAGGTGTGGTCTGGCGCATGATCTAAAAATCACTATCTTACACCATCTAAAAATCCTTATGCCACTGACCAAGAAAAACCTGGTCTATAGCGAAAGTTGCTGTCACAAGATGTGAGCAGCAACTCCTCTGCAGGATAAATATCCCTTAAGATTATTCATTTGAACATTACTGGGGTAAGTGCTGCTTTTTTCAGGCTATGTTTTCGATGGTAACCCCTTGCCAGTCAAAAGTAAAAGTAATTAACTGTAGAACTGTTTTGACCATGAGACCATGGTGAAGTTAGTTTCACTTTGCCTATGAGTTCAAACAATAGGCGAATGCAAGGATACAAGGATACAAGGAAGTTTATTGTCACATGCATATAGTTACTGGAAGTAAGAAATGCAGTGAAATTATGTCTGGTGTCAGCCTATTTGTGCATTAATGGGGGTAAAAAGTGCAGTAGAAGAGGGGTTTAGTAGATTAAGTGGCAAGGGCTGCATAAAAAAGGTGGGGGAGGATTGGGATTGGGTGGGGGGCACCAACAAGGAGCACCCAAGAGCAACAGGGGCAAGGAAAAACTCCCTTACCAAGGAAGAAACCTTGGGCAGATCCACGGCTCAAGGGGCTAACCCAACTGCCAGGGGTCTTGGTGTGTGTGTTGGGGGGGGATGACAGGGGTGATGGGATAGTGTGCTGTGTATGTGGGGGAGAGGGCAGTGTGCAATATGTGTATTGGAGAAGCTTCCTCATGAGACAATGTCCTGTGTATTGGGGGCAGTGTGCTGTAAGTATGTTGGGGATGTGTGTTGGAGAAACTTCCTGATGAAATAATGTGCTGTGTATGTGGGGGGGTGGGGGGGTGGGGCAGGGACTTACTATTGCAAGCAGAGTACTGTATGTAATGTATGTGAGTGATGACAGTGAAGATGTGTGTGTGGGCGGGAGGGGAGTGGAGCAGTGACTGTGTGTGTGTGTGTGTGTGTGTGTGTGTGGGGTAGGTGGGGGCAGTGTGCTGTAAGTATGTAGAGGATGTGTGTTGGAGAAGATCCTGAAGACAATGTGCTGTGTATGTGGGGGGCAGTGTGCAGCAAGTATGTAGAGGAGGCTTACTGTAGCAAGCAGTGTGCTGTATGTATGTGAAGTGATGACAGTGATGATGTAAGTGTGTGTGTTGGGGATGGGGGTGGGGGGGGGGGGGCAGAAAGGCTAGGCAATCAAGGACATGGGTAGATGGAGGAGAAATCAAAAATAATGCATGCAGATGCATGTAGGCTATACTCTGCCAGTTACAAACAGGTTTTAGTAAAGCAAGGTTTAGTGGAATCCCTGTTACATAATGGTAACGCATGCAAGCAGATACCTTCAAATGCACCGCTGACTATCAAAATACTGATGCGCTGTTTGAAGTTGCGCTGCTTGCTGTTAAAGGGAATGATAGATGTCATACTCATTAGTTTAAAGTGTAACTCCAGGGAAAATTGACTCCAGGGTCTTTTTCTGCATTAAGACACATCAAATAAGCCGTGGAGACAGTATTTTTCGTTGATCAACCACTACAGAGCTTGCTCCGGTATACACTATAGCCCCAAATCGCAAACAGTGGATTAGCTAAGGGCCATGAGCGAAATTTTTAACCAGTACACTCTTAAAACTAATGTGTTGAAAACAACACAAGTTGTGTTGTTTTTAACACATCTCTCTGTCCAGATAGGGACAACACAGTTTGTGTTGTTTCCTTTTTTTATTTGTTACACAATATGTGTTGAAAATAACAGTAACACTTTACTTGACAGTATCGACATAAGTGACATGACACTGTCATGAACATATGACACTGTCATGACACATGAACCCTAGTCCTAATCCTAACCTCTAACTCAAATC
The DNA here is from genome assembly GCF_017589495.1 of Alosa alosa. NCBI lineage: Eukaryota > Metazoa > Chordata > Actinopteri > Clupeiformes > Clupeidae > Alosa > Alosa alosa. Next base: position 10,199,276 of record NC_063191.1, read on the forward strand.
CTAGCCCTAACCATAATTGTAATCCTAACTTGTTATGACCTGAATCCTAACCCATAAACTTGTTATGACAGCCAAAACTGAATGTCCTTAATATCTCAGAATGTGTTGGGTCATACAATGCAAAGTAGTCACGTACAGTACAGTGTATGACTCAAAATATGAGCAGCCATTTTTAGTACACCTCAAAGAACACAATCAGAAATGGTAAAAGTTGCATCAGTCTTTGACCAAAATAAAAAATAAAATAAAAATCACAAAAAAAAAAGTAAAACCAGAGAAGAAAGAAACTGAAGAAACTGAAGAGGACAATACACCCAAAGTTACAGATAAGAGTTTAAACAGGTTCCACCTACAACAGATCTGATTCAATGCAAACTCATCTATAATGTCTAACATTAAAACTTAATTTGATATGAAATGAACGTTGTTAATTTGCATGACACTTCATAACATTTTATATTTTTCATTTTATATTTTGTAGATGCTTTTATCCAAAGCAACTTAGGGACTGTTCATTATTTATTGAGACGGAGGATTTTGAGTGCTTCAGTCAAAAGTTGCATGATAACATTCTTAAATCACTGTCATTTTTGCCACGGAGACACACTGTGATAACATTCTTAAATCAATTTTTCCCGGGAGCTTGCATGCTACCAGTCCTTCTTTTTCAAATGTGTTGCACCTGTTTGCACAATTTCACAAATAATCATATGTGATTAATAATGTGACAAATAATCCCTGTGCACGGGGACCGAAACAATGCATGCCAACTTTTTCCGTGTTTATCACGTATTTTAACTTTCCCCCGCTGTCTTGCCATTTTAATATTTTCCCGTAGAATATCCCATATTTTAATACTCTCATAACATTAGCCCTGCCTATCGGGGGCCTGTACTACGAAGCGGGGTTACTGGCTTATCTGGGTAACTTCGAGAGTAACTTGATCACGTGTGGCGTAACTTCCCGATTAACCCGTACTACGAAAGGTGGATAGGTTTTAACCGATTAATTTACGCTGCATCTCAAACCTGCTCCGACCAGGTTATGTTCTTGGTTAACCCGAGGTTTCCGTTAACCACACCCTTTATAAGTACCACCCCTCCACTAACAATTTCTCCCGAGACATGTCGGCGTAGGCCTACCTGGATGATCCATACGACATTGGAGCGCAAATCGTGAGGGACTCTCTTCGCAGGGCGTAAAATAGTCGCATTATCATTAAACATTATCGCATAGCTAGGCCACTCGTTTACGTTATCTGTTAATTACAGCAACATCACGGAGTGTTGCGCTGTCTGGGCTCCCTACATCTGACGTTAGCTGTTGCATGGTAGGTTTTAGCTTTATTTACCTCGATTTACCTAAATTAAGCATAACGTTAGAGTAATGACTCTGTACTCCTTATAGGCCTAGGATCTGTATGGTATCCTGATGTGGTGACGGCCTTGCTGTTTTGTTCCTGTTTGGGGTTTGCTGTGTGGAGCGCCTTCCGCTTCTCTCTGTGGCCTTCCATCGCTGCGTCTCTGATGCATGATTGCTAGCTAACCTGGTGGTGGCTATCTGCTTGGGCCTGTTTAGTGCGGACGTGCGTGTTTGTTGCATGAGTGCATGTGTGGGAGTTTGGTTTGCTTGCTGCTCTATTGGTGCTCTGTGCTTTTCTCTTTTGTTTTGTCTTTGTACTCATTTGTTTTTGTTTGTTTTATACTGCATGTACTGTCAAGTGGGCTTTCCCTGTGTATGTTGCTTGTCTCTCCTGCTGGGGGCTGCATTGGGCGCATGTTGGAGGGTTTATTCTCTTCTGGTGGTGTTTATCCCTTATTGTGTGTGCTGTGTTAATTAGTTTAGATGAGTCACCTTTTCATTTTGATTTGCAGTGTGGTTTGAATCACAGATTTCGCCTCGGAGGCTTTGACATCTGCCCTCTACGGTAAGCCCAATCTAGTGTCAACATTGATCCTGACGATCTAGCATTACATGGTGTTGCGCTGGTATTGAAGTGCATGTACATTGATTCTGTTTAAAATAAATTGTAATAGTTTTGTATTGTAATCTCACGTCTCTGCCTATTATTCAGACTACCAACTTGTGTGACCCTAGTGGTAAACAGGAAATTATCAGGTTCATTTAACGGGTAGGTTCCTGGGTGACAGTAGCCTACCTTGAAACAGTCACACTACCACCTTGCCCTTCCAATGAAATAGATTCCTTCAAATCATAGTTTTCCTTGCTTGAAGGCGAACTTGGAGTGATGACCTATTTAAGTTTAACGGCGTGATTGTCGTGAGGGCACGATTCCTGGCGCTTGCATGTTCGGCCGTACGTGCGCACCTGCCTATAGGCTACCATCAGGCTACTCGGCTACTAGAGAAAGAATTTGCCCTGTTTGTATGTTCACTCCAAGTTGACCTACCATAACTTACCAACCCTGCACTGTAGACCCTAAACTGGCTATTTATATTTTTCTGTGAAAATGTATTTGTTCAACTTTATGAAGCAGAATTACGCACTAGGCTACTTGGAACGTAACACATTTTTGTTTGCGCATGAGAGAGAATGACAGCGATTAACAAATTGCACTTGTTGTTGTTTACCAATAAATACTATATATTTTACATAACAAAAACAGAAAGGATGGAGACAGCAAAGCCAGAGATTGGGCAGGAACAAGGTCAATTGGTAGATATGCTTGTCAAAACGTTAGGAGCTGGATGTGGTTGCATGAAGCACAAGTATGCTTTACTAATGTTAAGCATGCACGCTGTTTAACGGTACTAAATGTAAGCCAAAGGTAAATGTAGCCTTTTTAGGGCTGTGTAAAGTTGACCAAAATACTGTAATATAGGCTGTAGGCGTGAATAAAGTAAGTTACTTTGTTGCTACAACCCTTCCGACGTTAATGGGGACGCTGACATTTTTCCCGTATTTTGGGTGAGAAACCCGGGGCATCTCCCTTATTTTCAATGTTGACAGCTATGGAACGTAATATGGCGCCAGAAATCACATTCCCTCTAGAACCTTTGCTAGTGCCTATGTCCCTCAGTCTCCATTGAGTCTCTACGAAAGCCGCAGCGCGAGGCCTTTCTTGCTACTCTGCAAGAAAGAAGGAAATGAGGGGTAAACGTGATGTGCAGAGAGGGGTGCCCGATGTGTGAAGACAGACTGAGAGCTACATGGAAAAATATGCACCTAGTCCACTTTAAAATGTTGCTGTTTTCATGATTACAAAATTTGGGTGACCCCCCACACAAAAAAAGTTGGGTGACCCTCCCCTATTTTCCTTCGGTGGTCCATTCCATAAATACCGAAAGGTCCCTTACCTGGCAATTATATATTACATGGGCCATTGGCACAACGGTGGCAGCTGGGCATCAAACCACAACTTTTTATGGCTACTGTGTGCAAGCCCACCTCCTTAACCACCACACTACTGCATGCCTAAAAAGTGTTTGCTAATTTAATAACATAAATAATAGTTTATGCACAAGAACTTTGCTCAGAGACAGACTTTGCACTTTGCCCAGCCTTTAAATTGGAGTCTTGTGAACAAGACTACTGTAGCAGTATTAGTCTTGTGAGCAAGAGGTAATGTACCCGGTAGATGGCGCTAACTATCATAATCCCAATAGCCACCACCAGGTGGAGAGGGAGCTCCACGCACATCACCCCACAGGCCCTGCTTCTCTTTCTGGGTCGTCGTTAGTTCTGTCGTTTCCCTGATCCAGTTTCGGGGTTTGGTACTGCATTTCTGTCGGTGAGCATTCTGGTTTCTCTGTGGAACAGGACCAGCCACAATGGCACAGTGAACAAACACAAACTACACCCAAACACAATGTACCAAACCAAACCAAGCATGGCAGAACAAACAAGCAGGGCAAATAACACAAAACAAATCTATTGATTTGTTGATCAGTTGTCATAGTGAAGGTTCGGCTGGTGCTGACAAAAGACTCTAGAGCATTCCACTATTTTCTGTTGTGTTCAGAGCTGAGGTGACATCACTAGCGGACGTATGTGGGCAGAGAAAGCGGCTGAAACCCTCTCCTCTAAGTGTGTGTGTGTGTGTGTGTGTGTGTGTGCGCGCACGCGCGCCTGGTAACCTGTATGAGTATTGCTCTCTGAGCCTCTTGGGGACAGCACCCACATGCCACTTACGGCTTAAGACTTTTTAGATTTCATCTGCAATATGGAAAAATTCTTCTGCCTTTGAAAAGCACTGAACTCAACATCAACTGAATATGAGCTACTCTTTTGCTCTTGGATCTGTCATGAAAGCATCTAATGAAATAAAAAGTTTTTCCTTGACTAGATCACTCAAAAGAAGTACTTGACAAAATACAATCATGACATCTATGTTTATTTAATTCTAAGTTAATTAATGATATTAGTTACTCTAATAAAGTGCACAATTAATCAATACAGGGAATCAACCAATCAATGCGATCAAACACAGACTAAAAGAGGGTCACCTGGGCCGTAGGCCAAGGTGCCATTGCCGAACTTCTCCAGGTAGGGCGGGGGGGTAGTTCACCTCCACCATGCAGCGGTACATGTCAGTGTAGTCTTCCTTCAGGCCAGCGACGCTCACTCTGATGCCGCTGTCGCTCAGCGTGATTTCGCAAACGTTGGGCTCCTGCGTCTGCATGCTGCCGATAGTGGCGTTTACGTAGCCGCCGCAGACAGGTGGTGCCATGGAGACCCTTGAGCAGCGTAACTTGTAGCTCCAGGGGCTGGTGGCGGGGAGGGGAGGCACCCGCCACCACGCCAAGCGCAGACCTACAGAGGGCGAGACAGGGCCACCAATCAAACAACCATCCAATCAATCTACCAATCAAATAATCAATCATCACAATCAATCAATCCATACATTAATCAATCAATACATGCATAGATCAATCAAACAATCAGCCAGCCCGTCAGTCAATGGATCAATGAATCAATCAATACATCACAGCAATCAATTAATCAATCAATCAGTCAATCCCTATGAAGATGTGTAAGTCAGCCATTTTTAGCCTAAGCTGCATCAGTCTTTGACCAATCAAAAGCCACGGAAGAGGACAGGATTCAGGACCTACAGCATCTCACAAAAGTGAGTACACTCCTCACATGTCTGTAAATATTTTAATATATCTTCTCATGGGACAACACTGAAGAAAGACACTGTGCTACAATGTAAAGTAGTCAGTGTACAGCTTGTATAACAGTGTGTTTACTGCCCCCTCAAAAAAAAAAAAAAAAAAAAAATTGGGCCCAATTAGCCATTTTCCCTCCCTGGTGTCATGTAACTCGTTAGTGTTCCACGATGTGAATTGGGAGTAGGTGTGTTAAATTTGATGCTATTGCTCTCATACTGGTCACTGGAAGTGGCACCTCATGGCAAAGAATTCTCTGAGGATCTGAAAAAAAGAATTGTTGCTCTACATAAAGATGGCCTAGGCAATAGAAAGATTGGCAACACCCTGAAGCTGAGCTGCAGCACGATGGCCAAGACTATACAGCGGTTTAACAGGACAGGTTCCACTCAGAACAGGCTTTGCCATGGGCGACCAAAAAAGTTGAGTGCACATGCTCTCAAAGTTCTCTTTGGAAAATAGACTTATGAGTGCTGCCAAGATTGCTGCAGAGGTTGAAGGGGTGGGGGGTCAGCCTGTCAGTGCTCAGACCATACACCACACACTGCATCAAATTGGTCTGCATGGCTGTCATCCCAGAAAGAAAGCCTCTTAAAGTAGATGCACAAGAAAGCCTGCAAACAGTTTGCTGAAGACAAGTGGACTAAGGGCATGGATTACTGGAACCATGTCTAATGAGACCAAGATGGTTTCAAGCGTGTGTGTGTGTGTGTGTGTGTGGTGGCAACCAGGTGAGGAGTACAAAGACAAGTGTGTCTTGCCTACAGTCAAGAATGGTGGTGGGAGTGTGATGGTCTGGGGCTGCATGAGTGCTGTCGGCACTGAGGAGCTACAGTTCATTGAGGGAACCATGAATGCCAACACGTACTGTGACATACTGAAGCAGAGCATGATCCCCTCCCTCCAGAAACTGGGCCGCAGGGCAGTATACCAACATGATAACAACCCCCAAACACACCTCCAAGACGACCACTGTCTTGCTGAAGAAGCTATAAGGATAAAGGTGACGGACTGGCCAAGCATGTCTCCAGACCTAAACCCTATTTTGCATCTGTGGCGCATCCTCAGAGTCAATCAGAGACAGAGACAGACATTAAAGTGTCATTTCTTCAGTGTTGTCCCATGAAAAGATATAATAGATAAATATTTGCAGAAATAATTGCTGTTGTTCTCTCTCCCATACCCCTTTATTCATTCTGTACAGCGTTATGGCAGGGCCAAAATACATTATTATTTTTTATCATAAGAACGACTCATTGTGCGAAAGGGGAGAAACGGACAGAAACAACCAGCAACGCAGAGAGAGATGAACTGCTCACCATTCACCGCAGGTGTGGCTAGGTAGACCAGGCTCGCAATGACTAAAGAGTTATACATGGTGGCATAGTGTTTGCAAAGTCATTGTTCATCTGCGGGGAAAATAGCAGATAAAGGGATTTTCTGCCATCAAGGTTCCATCTCGCAACTCTGAAAAAACATGCAGCCCTCATTTGTGACGTAGTAGGCTTGGTGATGTTTTTCAGAGTTTCAGGGTGGAGAATTGGAACGCTGACTCAGAAGTACAGTAGCAATCATTCTGCAGGCTACTTCACAATGCTAAATAATCAATAACACAATCAATACATGAAATCTATGAAGTACTTTGCAAAATTCTTAGGCCACCATTAGATTGTTTTTTATTTTCATTTTAGCAATACTATAAAGACTTCATATATATTTTTCATTCTCTTTATTTGAATATAACCAGAAAGTACAGGAAATGTGTACATGGCATTAAAGGCATACTGTAGATATTAGAAAGCTAGATACCGCATTGGGCTCCAGAATTTACGTAAAAATAGCGCCGCCATCTTGGTGGGGGCGACAATCACTGTAGACCAATGGAGAAACAGGTGTCTCTGATGGGAAATCAGACAGGTGTCTCTGATTGCAGCAAGGGTTGCCCATAGACAGTACGGTGTTTGCTCCCAGCAATATGGCGGATACGTTCACGTATGCCCCTAATAGAACTCCACGGACAATGCGTTATCTAGCTTTCTAATATCTATGATTAAAGGTACATAAACAGACAGGGAAGCTGTTGCACAAGTGGCTGCAGCATCCGTACTACATTTGGGTCCTAGTGCCCTGGGTTCGAATCCAACCCGTGGTCATTTCACAATCCCACCCCATCTCTCTCTCTCTCTCTCTCTCGCTTCCTTGTCCCTCCAAAAAACAAACAAAAAAATATGAAAATCTCTTTGTCTGTTATATCTCAAAATAAAGGCAAAAAGACCAAAAAATATTTAAATAATTAAAAACAAATGGGTAACACTTTACTTGACGGGTGAGTTCATAACACATTCATAGCAACTGCACATAAAGCATTCATGACTGTTTCATGAGGCATGACTCAACATTCATACCAAACATTTCATGAATGGGGAAGACAGAATGACAACAACTTGTCAAAATAAAAATCCAACAATCGCAAAGCAGCATTGTCGTTTTTCTCTCCAGCCTTTGTAAATATTTCATGAATATCTTATGAAGTCTACATTGAATGCCACTTAACTATACAAGTTGTGAAGTATTCATAATTACTGAGTTTAACACTGGGAGGTAAACTAGCCTACATTCAGCTGACCCGTATTTGTGTAACCTGGAACGGTTGGACATTCCCAGTAGCAAAAGATGACAAATCATCTGCAAAGGTATCATAAAACAAATACATTTTTATGAAACAAAACATATTTGGTTGACCATGTTCTGTCTTTTTGGCTCTGAAGTAGCCCATTGACTCAGATGTGACATGATGAGGTAAAAAACAAAAACGGCAATGCTGCTTTGCGATGGTTGGACTTTTAGTTTGACAAGTTGTCGTCGTTCTGTCTTCCACATTACATAGAAGGTTTGGTATGAGTGTTGAGTTATGTCTCATGAAACAGTCATGAATGCTTTATGTGCAGTTTATGACAGCTGCTATGAATGTGTTATGAACTCACCCGTCAAGTAAAGTGTTACCATACAATGTTTAGTAGACTGCAGTTTAATACTATAACTGCCCCGATACTGCAGTTAGATTCTGCTTGCATTTACATTTAGCTTATATTTACATATTCATTTTACAGACACTTTTATCCAAAGTGACTTAAATGTCAATAATAATGGGCATTCTCCCCAGTACAACTTTTTAACATCATGCCCCCAGAGTGTAGCACTGTAGCTGCCTGGCTGCAACAACTCCACCTAGGTAGCACCAATTGTTTTCTTTTTTTTTTTCAATTTTATTTCATACAATATTCGGTGACCTTGAGAAACAGAGATCTATGTGAAATTCTATTTAGAATTCTTGTAGTGCCTTGCTCAAGGGCACAACGGTGGAAGCCCTGAATTGAATCCACAACTTTTCAAGCTACTGCATGCTAGCCCAGCTCCTTAGCCACTACACTATGCAACTATACACGGAAAGTTGGATTCAGCAAAGTACCATGTCTTGTTAATGGTGCTATATTCATCATGAACTCTGTAGAAGGTTTTTCTTCACAGTGTTAATGTCTGACATTTGATAACAGAATGATGGTGATGATGACTTCCTCAGTTCCTAAGAGTTTCTCATTCTTATCTTGTTCCAGCTATAGGGGACGATCAGCACTGTAATTACCAATACTGTGATACCGAAGATTACTTTGTGGTCTTCCCCCATACCACAGGGCATTCCCTTTGATAATGAGATAAAGAATAGAGTGAACACAAGAGTGAAAGAGAGAGGGGGGAAGAGGGAGTGATTGTGCATTTTAAAAAGAGCGGTTACAGGAGCTGCTCATCGACCACAACCGTATGATAACCGCTCTCACGTCAAAGAGAGAGGAAACTCGGTGAGATCATCACCTTGGCGCTTATGCTTACTGTAAGCCTGCACCTAACTGAGCATTCGTAGAATTTGGTTGGTATCAAAAGAGCTGCACAAGATCCTGTAAGTGTGTTTGCAGATTGATAACTTTCTGCATGAGCCCACAAAGAGAGCAAATATTGTGTGTGTGTGTCTGCCAACCCATTTTCCAGTGAATCTTCTGCAATTATCATTGTCCTTATTGTGCTATGCTGTGTGAAATTACATATAGCAGTACTAGAGGTGACCTCAAATTAGATCTATTTAGATCCCCTGACCTGCAAACCACTGTGAACTGAAGTCACTCCTTATCAATTCCTCTTAGTCTAGGGCAGTTAAAAAAAACCAACAAACATTTGTTCAAACAATAAGAGACAAGGAACGTTTTGGTGATGAGACCATAGAATGTTGATGAAATGCAGCGACTTGTGGCAATCACAGGCAAATCAACTTTTTGTATGATGCAAAAGCTTAGTATAAGTATATAAGTATATATATGATCCCATGAGGGAAATGTGGTCTCCGCATTTATCCCAATCCATGAATTAGTGAAACACACTCAACAAACAGTGAACACACAGTGAGGTGAAGCACACACTAATCCCGGCGCAGTGAGCTGCCTGCAACAACAGCGGCATTCGGGGAAGCGAAATTAGGGGAGCAAAGAGACTAATTCGGGGTTATTTTGTTTTCAAATGTCGGCTGCATTGTTCAAAAGGGTTGTTCTTAATCAGTAATGGGTGTGTTTTAGGCGTAACATTCTTTAAACCAATAAGAGTGACATCTGTCATTCCCTTTAACAACAAGCAGTGCAACTTCAAAAAGCTCATCATATTTTGCCAGTCAGCGGTGCATTTGAAGGAATCTGCTTGCATGCGAGACTGTATGGAACACAGGGATTCCACTAAACCTTGCTTTACTGAAACTTGTTTGTGCCTACATGCATTCTGCACTCACCTATTATTTGAATTCAAAGGTAAAGTGAAATGAACTTCACTGTGGACTCAATTGCAAAACAGTTCTACACAGCTATTTACTTTCACTATTGACTGACAACAGGGTTACAATCGAAAATGTAGCCTGAAAAAAGCAACTCTTCCCCAATAATGTTCAAATGACTGATGGTCTCCAGCTGTGCTTCATATGCACATTTTGCTATAGACCTGTTTTTTCTTGGTCAGGGTGTAAGATAGCGATTTTTGGATCATGCGCCAGACCACACCTTATATCGTTAATTGTCACACCCCTGGGCACAAGGTTTTATAAAAGTGGAGCGCTTGGCGAAATATTTCACCTCTGACTCGGTGTACGATATGAATAAGACTTGTGTCGGACTTTGTGCCACTTTTCCCCGGGTGCACGATAGCGTCCTAATTAATGATATTAATACTATCTACACTATCATTGTGTAATTGGTATATTGTGTGCTTATTCACATGATGGTTGTGTTTTGCCTCCTCTCTATCTTTTGTGTTTTGACAGGAAACATCATTTCTTAAAAGGGTATCAGGACTTGCTAAACTTGTGTGCTTTTGCAAGACATTTATTATGCAAAACTAGACTAGTAAAAATAGCACCTATGCAATCAGAAACAAACGGTAAAAGTTCAGTTCCATCTTTACTGTCACAATCACAGCATGACACAGCATACCACCGTGCATGGTTATGCTCAAAATAAAATAAAATAAAAATCCACAGAAAAAGTAGAACAGTAAAACCAGAGAAAAAACTGAAGAGGACAATACACCCAAAGTTACAGCATCCAACATTCCAGAACATGCTAATCAGTTTAAACAGTTTTTGATTGGCTATTCCATCCTACAACAGATCTGATTCAATGCAAACTGATATATAATATCTGACATTAAAACACAGTAATATCATTTGACATGAAATGAACATTGTTGATTTGCATGACACATCTCAAACTCATACCATTTCATATTTTCATTTTATATTCATTTAGTAGACGCTTTTATCCAAAGCAACTTACATGGCAATTATATTACAAGGGCCATTTATGGCTACTGCATGCAAGCCCAGCTCCTTCACCACTACGCTACCACCACCCTAACGCCCACAACGCAAATTAAGTTTGGGACTGCAAATGTGAATTAGCCCCAGGTTAACTATGGTACAATGCATCAAATGGCAACATGTATGGTAAAAACTGTACATGGTCCCTAACAAATACAATGAATAAATAAAAAAATAAATGTTCAGGTCAGATGATCTTTGGTATTACTCTGGATGTCAGTGGCTGGGTGCTTCTCCCGTGTCTCCTGGCGTGCCTAATCCCGTTGCCCTGAGGAAAATGTGAAGTACAGTACAGTTTAGAAAACACCACAGCACAAAATAATTACAGTTTAGAAAACACCACAGCACAAAATAATTACAGTTTAGAAAACACCACAGCACAAAATAATTACAGTTTAGAAAACACCACAGCACAAAATAATTACAGTTTAGAAAACACCACAGCACAAAATAATTCAAACTAATTCAAACATCACATTGAGATGTTGACGTGGCTCTCTTTCCTGAGACGTGTAAGTGGGTGACTAATCTGGCTTCAGTCACAGTTAATTGTTGAAAAAGTTTGTGGCAGACCAAATAGATGTACTGTAAGACCTCAATACCGATGAGGTGCAGACTCTAGTCCAACCTGTCTTCTGGGGACCAATGTTTGAACTATTCCCCTTCATGTCTAAACTGGCAATTAACTTTAAATCACAGATTAAGGGCCCTAAATAAATGCATGGGCAAAGTGCAAAGTCTGAAGTCTAACTTAATAGCTTGCTTAATAACTATGCAAACTCTGCAAATACAAATGTAATACCATGAGAAAGATCCTAAGCATAAACAGCAGCAGGGCAGTTAAAGCTGTCTCACGCCACATGATGGCTTTAGTTTATGCACAAGAACTTTGCTCATAGAACGACTTTGCACTTTGCCCAGCCTTTAAATTGGAGGCCCTAAGTCTTTTGAACTAGACTACTGTAGCAGTATGAGTCTTGTGAGCAAGGGGTAATGTACCTGGCAAATCATGGCGCAGACTATCAGAATCCCAATCGCCATCACCAGAGGGAGTGGGAGCTCCACCCATGTCACCCCCAGGCCCTGCATCTCTTTCTGGGTGCCTTTCTGCCTCTCTTGCTGGGTCGGCATTAGTTCCGTCAACCCCTGATTGAGATCCATTTCTGGTGTTTGGTACTTGTTTGGTTCTGTCACTGAGTATTCTGTGAACAGGACCAGTCAGAATGGCACAGTGAACAAACACACAAACTACACCAAGACACAATGAACCAAACAAGACGAAGCAAGACAGAACCGACATAATAAAGCAAGGCAAAGAACACATAACGTTGATTTGTTGTCATAGCGAAGGTTCTGCAGGGGCTGACAAAAGACTCGAGAGTGTTCCACGTTTTGCAGATTTTGCAGAGAGCTGAGGTGACATCACTAGCGGACTCATGTGGGCAGAGAAAACGGCTGACACGCTCTTTATCTCTATCTCTCCCTCTACGTGTGTGTGTGTGTGTGTGTGTGTGTGTGTGTGTGTGTGTGTGTTAACTTGTATGAGAATTGTTCTCTGAGGGACAGCACCCAACAGCCACTTACTTCCTGAGTAAGACTAGTTTGACTTTTTGGAAAAATTCTCAAGCGTTTGAAAAGCATTGAACTCACAACATCAACTGAAAATTAACAACTTTTTTGTCCTTAGGTCTGTCATAAAACATTAAATTAAATACATTTGTTTTTCCTTTTCACTCAAAAGAAGTACATGACAAAATAGGGTTATGACATCTATGTTTAAAAGTAGAATAGGTTAAATAATTATATTAGTTAATGTAATAAAGTGAGCAATTAATCGATACAGGGAATTAATTAACCAATCAATTGATCAAGGCAATCAATCAAGGCCATTGATCAATCCATCAGTCAATCCATCAATCAATGCAATCAAACACAGACTAAAAGAGGAGTCTCACCTCTCACCTGGGACATGCACCAGGGTGCTATTGCCGAACCTCTCCAGGTAGGGCGGGGGGTAGAGCACCTTCACCACACAGCGGTACATGTCAGTGTCGTCTTCCTTCATGCCGGCGACGCTCACGTTGACGCCCCTCTCGCTCAGCGTGACTTTGCAAGCCTTGGTCCCCTGCGTCTGCATGCTGCCGATGGTGGAGTTTACGTAGCCGCCGCAGATGCTGACGGCGCCATAGAGACCCTTGAGCAGTGTCACGTGAAGCTCCAGGGGCTGGTAGCGGGGAGGGGAGGCGTAGCGACACTCTACCGTCGCCTGGTCGTCAGTCGCCACCACGCGATACGGCTGCACGATGCGCAGGCCTACGGCGGGGGAGACAGGGCAGCCAATCAATCAATCAATCAATCAAACAGCCAATCAATCAACCAACTAGGTAAATCAATCAAGTCAGTCAGTGTCAATCCATACATTAATCAATCAATACATACATAAAGCAATCAAACAATCAGTCAGCCTGTCAATCAATGAATCAAAATATCACAGCAATCAATCATTCAGTAAATCAGAATTTGTCATTGATTAAGTCCAATAAAATTGAAAGCTCTGCAAGTGCATATACAACATACAAAGGACATACATACAACATAGAATTACATACAAGGCTCGAAGCCGACATATCACATACACCTGTAACCTGAATGGGAGCTAAAGTGCATTAGTGCATTAAATTATTGAACTGCAGCTGTATGTAAAAAGAGAATACATAAGGGTCTGAATATCAAACTGCAATCTAGTAGAAACTGAATTTAATTTAATGAAAGTCCCTTTTGCAGAAACTGAGCATTGATATTCATTTGGCCCACATTCAGTAATTGGTCCACATTGAGATAGATGCCTGTAGATGCCTTTAAACTTCCCTGTATGAGAACATCCCTGAGAATAGCTGTTGTTCTCTCTCCCAAACCCCTTTATTCATTCTGTACATTATGGCAGGGCCAAAATACATTATTATTTTTTTTACCATAAGAACGACTCATTGTGTGAGAAAGAGACAGGTAGAAACCGACAGCAATGTAGAGAGAGATGAACTGAGAGAGAGATGCTTACCATTCACTGCAGGTGTGGCTAGGTAGACAAGGCTTGCAATGATCAGAGAGTTATACATGGTTGCATGGCTGTGTTTGCAAAGTCTTGGGCTTTTATACACTATCTGCAGGGAAAAAAGCAGAAAAATGGGGTTTTCAGCACATTGATCTATCAAGGTTCCATCCTCAAAATGGAAACATTGACATAAGTGTTTCTCGTGCAAGACCCGCAAAAAAAAACAACAAAAAAAAACTCTGAGACGGAGTGAAAAAAGCTGATGAAACATGTTGAATGCAGTACTCTGTGACGTAGTTATGTTTTCACATGAGTTCAGGATGGTGCAATGGAAAGCTGATTCTGCAGAAGTACAGTACAATAGCACTCATTCTGCAATCTTTTCTACTTGCTACAGCCACTACTTCACTACCCTAAGTATCAATAACCAGAGCTGGACAGTAACTAAGTACATTTACTTGATTACTGCACTTATGTATGTTTTGAGTGTCTGTGCTTAACTTGAGTATTAATATTTCTGCCAACTTGTGATTTACTCCACTACATTTGAAAGACAAATATTGTACTTTTGACTCCATTGCATTTGAAATATGAGCATGAAGTAATGGCATCACCGGCGACCATCTTGTCACAGGCAAGCTATCAGATTTGAGAAGTTGTCTAGTGTTAACCAGGCCATCCTCCATGATCATTGCCAAATTGCAATGAAATTAGACAATCACCTGACATTCACCACATAGCTAGATCTTTAAACTATATTATTAGACAATAAATAATCTACTCATAATTGAGTTATCTGGTTTTGTATTAGGCAGTGAAAATGTTTTAGATTTGTGAACAGAGAATGAATAATGATTTAAATTATATTATTGCATCCATTTGAACGGGGGTGGGAGGGGGGTCAGCCGTGGCCTACTGGTTAGGGCTTCGGACTTGTAACCGAAGGGTAGCCAGTTCAATCCCCGACCAGTAGGAAAAATCTGGGCGGGGAAGTGGTTGAGCACTGCTCTCCCCATAGATATATATATAATAAAGGCTAGATGTCTCGTCCGCGCTGCTGGCCAATTGAGGTTGACGTCCGCACCTCGTGCCCATCTTTTCAGTCAGCTCACTAACTCATAACATTGTGTTTCAATGACCAGTGCATACTTTTTAAAAAACCATAACTTGCTCAATTTTCTACCGATTTTCAAACGGTTTAGTTTGTTATAAACGTCAGAGATGTAGTTATGACACTGCATACTTATGAAAAATTATAACTTAAAATGTTCAAGGATCCAAATTATAGCTATGTTAATAACATTTGTAAGAAACCAAACCGTTTGTAAATCCGTCAAGATTTCAGCGAGATAAGAATATCACTCGCCTTACATTAGGTACCACAGAGCCCACCAGATAGCTTGCCTGTGACAAGATGGCCGCCGGTGATGCCATTAGAGACTCCGCCATAAGACATCTAGCCTTTATTATGTATGTCTATGGCTCTTCCATGCCCACATCCACGGCTGAAATGCCCTTGTGCAAGGCACCTAACCCCTCACTGCTCCCCAAGCGCCGCTGTAGCAGGCAGCTCACTGCTCCGGGTTAGTGTGTGCTTCACCTCACTGTGTGTTCACTGTGTGCTGTTTGTGTCTCACTAATTCACAGATTGGGATAAACACGAGACCAAAATTTCCCTCACGGGATCAAAAGAGTATTTATACTTATACTTAGTTGCAAAGTTATGAAAATAGGTAAAAAAAATCTGTTTAGATGTAAGGAACTAAAGGTGTCCTCAAGTCCTTTGACCGACCAAAGGATGTACACCCCAATAATGACCAAATAAACATTACATTACAATACGTTAAAAAGGAAAAATACTTGTACTTCTGAATGCTTAAAGGAAAATTCCGGTATTTAGCACTTTCTTTAAGTCCCTTTTCTGGTTTGTTTTGGATGAACTAGAGCAGGGGTTCCCAAACTTTCCCATGACAAGGTCCCCCAAATACCACTAGGTTCTGGCCAAGGACCCCCTTGATGTGTTATTAAACCCATCGACAATAGTACGGCAAATGTAAAAATTAATTTAGCCACAAGCACTTCGCGATGGAGCATACAGTATGTAAAGATTGCGGGCTTTCTGCTATATGAGGGCTATCACTCTACTATTATTCCCAGTCATTATCATGGAAAATATAATGTTCAGATATGCAACAATTTTTTATAATGGCATTGTACTGTATAACAACCCTCATAGTAACAGGTATATTTTAGATTTTTCAAATGTATTTGTTGCTTTTATTTTTTCTTTCAACTTGATAACCCTGACACCCCCTCGCGGCCAGGGGGTCCCGGCCCCCACTTTGAAAACCACTGAACTAGAGTGGTGGACACCGACATTTTGACGATTGGTCCTGTCTCGACTGTGTCTGTCATAGGGCCCTCATTTTCTACCAGCGCCCCCGACCATAAAGTACAGGAAATGTGTACACAGCATAAAAGATCCAGACAGAGGAGCTGCAGCATCTGTACTACATTTGGGTTGTAGTGCCCTGGGTCTTTTCACAATCCCACCATATCCCTCTCTCGCTTCCTGTCTCTGTTCACAGCTCTATATTAAATAAAGGCAAATAGATTTGAATTTAAATAATTAAAATAAATAATATAATTTATATAACAATATTTTTAATCTACTGTCTGTGACATGGAAGATTACTTTGAGAGAGAGAGAGAGAGAGAGAGAGAGAGAGAGAGAGAGAGAATCGTCGACCACAACCGTCAAAGAGAGAGGAAACTCTGTCAGATCATAGCCTCTACGTTCAGACTTACTGTAAGCCTGCACCTGATGGGGCATATGTAGAATTCATCTTAAAATGGATTTGTCACCGAATTAGAGGAGGAAGGCTGCTCAGACAGCAATAGTTAACCCAAATTTTAAAAGGTTGTGAGGCAGTAGACAGTGGAACCAATCAATGAAGCAATGAGCTCACAGTCTTTTGATATAATTAAATAAAAAAAAACTAGATTCAAGTTAAAATAACAGTTTTTTTATAAGCATTAAACATTAAAACATTAAAATAGCACTTCATTCATACTCCGTTTTGTCATGCTAATAATTTTCACATCTACATAAATGTATTTATTTACATATTTTCAATATATCTCACTTTTATTATATATTACCTCCTCACCATTATTATTTGAAGTAATGGACTGTTGACATTCTAATTGACTAGTCAATCAGGTGTGGTTGTTGAGGTCATAAACCAGAGTCTCTCCTCAAACTAAATATGAAGTGAGGGGTCAAAAGGGAGAGATGGGCCCTTTCCAAAAACTAATCCCTACTCCCCCTCGATTACCAAATGGGAAGCACCCTCGAGCTAAATCAGATTTCCTTGATTAGCGCGTACACTCTAAAAACAGATTGGTTAAAAAAACAACTAATATCGTTGGTTAAGCATATATTAGTTAATTTAACAAACATATTGGTAATTATTAAACCAATACATTAGTTATTCATTAACCAACATCATTAGTTAAGCAAATATTGGTTAATTTAACTAAGACACATTGGTTAATGGATAACCTATCTCATTTGTTCATGGATTTTTTTTTCTCAACAACCAATTTAATTGGTCAGCACTCACTTTAAGAAAATGAAATAACAAATATTATTGTTTAACCAGCTATCTGTTAATTTAACCAAGAGTTATCGGTTTACATTGAATATACCATTTCCAGGGTTTCCGTGGGGTCTTTGAAGTCTAACATTTAAAATATAAAATAGGCCTAGCCTGTATTTGTGAAGCTTCAGGAGTTTTGCCTACACTTTGCCTTTGTTAGGCTATATTGAAATTATGACAGAATTTTCTTGATTAGGGTAAGGCCCCCTCTGTGAAAGTAGGCTAGGCCTATAGGTCCTGTGTACATGGCTGCCATTTCTGCATAGCATGTTAAAGTTTAATGTTTTTTTAATTTTTTTTTTATTTCCCCTTGGGGATCAATAAAGTTTCTATCTATCTATCTATCTAAGTGGAGGATTTGACTGTTGATTCACATAGACTTATACATAGTTTTCTTAAAGGCGCTCAATGCCTTCAGCCCCTTGCATTCCCCAGGGGGACCCTGCAGTTTGGATTGTGTCGTGCTCCCATCTAGCCCTTGACTGAAGCGGAGTGGTTCACAAACCAAATAGCCTATATTTATTTAGGTCTTAAATTGGCAGATGCACCAGTGCGGTGCATTTTGTGTGGACCACTTGCTTGAATTGTGTCTTCTATTTGAGGGGAAGTGAACTTTTTTTCATGTGAAGTTGCAGCCTGTATAGGCTAGTCCTAAAAAGTGTAGGCTATACCCTACCCAGCGGGCACCTTGATGTCAATTTGATGTCAAGAATTAGTCAAGGCTTTGACCAACATGTTGAGCATAATTTCATACTATTTTAGCTTTACAAGCTGGCTTGCTTGTGATTGTAAAGAGGTTCAACAGGGACATGTAGTCACTATAAAACTTGGGTCAATATGATTAATGTTAAATCAGTCAAATTGATCTGAAATTGACGTCACACCATATGAGAACCATAATAATCATAATAGTAGTAATAATAGCCCACTAGGCTAATGTTACTATTGTTTGGACACTTCTATCAATCAATTTAGTAGCCATTTCAATGTAACAGTCTAAAATGGCAACAGTTAATAATTTTCACATAGGCCACGATTGTTTTTAACGCTCTTGATAAAGTTATTTACGCGCACACACAGCAATTCCCATCCCCACCCTGACTGACATTTCAACTCCAGCCACCAGTGACTTCAACTGTCACTTTTCTGTCATGCAGCTGACTACATGTGTAAGCTGTTCAAACTCTGCCTGTCCTTATCATTCAAGGTACGAATTAAAGTACTTTGTATGTCAATTGAAAACGGAATTTATTAGAAATATAGCTTTTATTGTTTTCATAATGGAATGTTAACCAAATATGTTAGAATTAGCTAGCGAGCTAGCTAACATCGCTAACGTTAGCGATGTTAGCTGTGAATGTTAGGTTTCCAGTAACTAACTTCACCATTATGTGGAATATCTGTGTTGAATGATTTGTTAATATCATATCTAGCAATAATTCTGTCTGAGATGTCGTTATGAATAGAGTTTTAGTTTGAATTAAATATCTGGCACAAGTAGGTTAGCTCTAGCTAACTTAGCTAGCTGCTACATTTAAAGTGTCTTTACATGTCTATTACCATGAGACACAGATGAAAGTTGTTAACGTTACCTTGCTAACTTGGGGTGTGTGTGTGTGTGTGTGTGTGAGACATGTGTTGAGACTTAACATGTGTGAGTGTAGCAGTGCTTCAGTGATGGTCTTTTCATGTTCTGTGTGTTTTTAATTTTTAATCTTAGTCTCCTTCTGTTCCCTCTGTTTACAGACTGTGTGTTATGAGGACTGCTTCCCTGAGAATGCTGAGTGCATTCTGGAATATTCCAAATGTGTGCCACTTCCATACGGGACGCCCTAAAGAGAGTTCACTCATCAGGTAGAGACACACATACACGTAGAATTACATTAGGGCTGTAAGGATATGCAATTTGAAACCTAAATCGCAATACTCATATCCACGAACCTGTGTCGCGGTGTGAAAAGGCAGAACCGCGACACACCCTTTCTAGTGTTTCACACAGTGCTTTGCAGCTTACAGTATAAGCAACACACATCTCCCGCTTTACTTACCGGTAGCCTATGTTGTCCAAAAATACATAAATAAATCATAATTTTGTACCGCTCATTACTTTCATTGTAGACTGCTTGCAACTTTACCAAATAGTATAGAAGTAAACAAAAAAGTATTTGAGGATGTATTTGTGTCTGTAACTGTGTTTAGTTTATCCCCTGTTTTTATGTGTCTGTTGCTATGTGTGCTCCATCAACTGTCTAGGTCAAAGTTGGTCTGTCCTGATGGCACTACCTGCTGCTTGATGATGTCTAGTAGCCATCGCTGCTGCCTTCAACGCGGTGTAAGTGTTTGTGTTTTGAATATATTTTTTTTCCATGGTGAGGGCTATGGGGTATGTTATTGTGCATGCTCTAATTTGTTTGACATATGTGCTATGTAATGCATTAAAGGTTGTATCAGCGATTTCAGGCCCAAAAAAGGCCCACACATAAATGATCACATTCATCTAATCTTTCCTAACGATCTGCTAGCTGTCTGCCCCATAAGCAGGCCATCAAAAAAATGCGTCTCTGTAGGCAGCCTAGGCTCTGAGATCTGTACACAAAAACAATTGCTACCAACAAGGGTTGGCAAACACTCGTTTAGGAGAGTTTTAATTGTACGGGAGTGAGGGGGAGAGAGTAGCGAGCTAGCTATCGCTGATACAACCTTTAATACAGAAACTAATCATGATTATTGCAGCTACTTAAAATGGTCTTGAATTTTGCAATTTAGCCACGTTTACCATTGTGTTGGTGGTAATGTGAGCAGTGAATATCTGCCAAACTGATCATAATCATTATTTAAAAAATTGTACAGCAACTCAATTTATTGTACAGCATGCATAATTTGGTTTAATCCTATCTTTTATTGACAGAGTCCTCACAAATAAACTGATATCAAGAATTAACATAGATGGTGATGGTGGCAAGTGTGCCTTCAGAAGGTATTTATAATTTATTTTTGTACACCAGATTGACTTACCTTTCCTTATTTTTTTAATGCTATGATTTTTATCTTAATCAACAATAACCAGATGTATGGCAAATGGTGTTTTCTTTTTTTTTAGGTGCCACCCAGCAGTCCCAGCCTGCTTTTGCAAGTCCGATGGGGGATGATCTATGTTAAGGTCGTGTAAGCAAGAAGGCAAGTGCTGCTGCAGGCAATGTTGCGATAAGGTATGATATCACACAGACATACTACTGCTCAGAAGTGTAGGGTCACTGTGAAATGTGACCCTGCAAGGCGAAACCAGTCGTTTTGGTAAAATTTACAAAATTAAGTTAATGTGCTCACATGAACGGCCATTGACTAAGCTTTCCAACGATATGTATATCGAGGGTATTGCAAAAAGTATCGCTAAGATAACCGCATCCAAAGTTGGCATGGTTCTCCTGTCACATTACGCCAGAAGAGGAGAAAATCACCTTTTTAAGTAAATTGTCACGTGCGATAATGTGAGGACACAGCAATTATTAGCCTTACAGTAGCGTGACTTTGAAGCGGATGACTGACTATGTCCAGTTTTATCAACCGAGTGAGTGTCTTTTTCTGCCCCCTAGTTCATACCTGGGACGGTCATAAGGTGTCACTATAGAATAGAATTAATGTATTTCGGGGGAAGTAAGGGGAGAAGAAGTTCTGTGTACACAGATTGTGCAGGCTATAGGCCAACTTTTAAAATGTGCTACGTTAATGGAAAACTTCTCCTGGTCCGTAAAATGGCCAGGATATTTCTAAAAGTTCGTGCTTTTGACCGTTCGTGCCCTGAAAGGCAAGTCTTTCACATTCATATTCGGTTACATCTGCCAAGAACGATAGAGAGCTTACACATTGAGTAACGAGTAGCCTAATGAGTAAATTTTAGCTCTACTGTAAAACCTTATAGCGGCGTGGACAAATGGAATGACTGCTAACTGTGTTTAATCTTCACCTAAATAAAGTCAGGGTTTAGAGCAACACCAAAGAGTTTTTTGTACCTTAAAATAATGTTTCCAAAATCGTTTCAGTGGTTCATCAACTTGTAACAGGGTGAACGGCACTTCTGCATTAAACCGCTGCGGACCTCTATCGGCTATAACCGCACTATGTAAGTTTGCCAGATCGGGTACCGGGTCTGTAGTTCGATGGTTCAAGACATAAGAAACTACAAATTTGACTTGCATCTGATGTCGCAATACATCGTACTTTCATAAATCGTGCAACATATTCTACCTTGTCTGTGGACATCGTTATTTGCAAAGCCGCTGCTGGATAAACAAATAGCGTGCGTGCAGAGGGAAAGTTATTTGGTGTTGCTTTAACAGTCAAAACGTATGTTTATCCGTGAAATTTGTTCACAATATGAAAGTGTAGACTGTATGCTGTCGAATGCAAGCAGCGTGTATGCGCTCCGCTTCCGTTGTTGTTTAAAGGGAAACTTGGCAGGATTTCCCCCTCTGCTGGAGAAATTGTGCATTATGCTATTTCAAACTGTGGGAAAAGGTAACGATAAAGCACATGGATTTGTTTACAAGCTAGCAAACGGTTAGCATAAGTTTGGCAGAACTATGTGGATGTTACAAGGTAAGAAACACGATTTAAAACGAGTTTCTTGTTTCTCACTTCTCTTTCCGGGACGGTAGTCTCAATGTTGCAAGGTTGGTTTCCGCCTGGGGACGCTAGACGCAGCGGGGAAAGTCACCATTTTCACCGGAACAGGTCATTTAACCATCCAAATGATTTCTAAACGGGTTTATTACGTTGAAATAGTTGCCAAGTTCCCCTTTAAAGATTGAATGTGAAACGGATTTGGAGCCAAAGGCTAAAATTTAACGCAGCTACAATTTGTAAGGTATCACCAATATCAATTTAATGTTATAGATGTATGGCCATATACATTCTTAAAATGGTTCTGGTCTAGACTTAAATATCTATTGAAAACTTCACAATGGAGGGTGTTTTTAGAGCGTGATCTGCAGGCGACCTGTTGGCTATTTTTAGAAGGTGCGCTGGGAGACCACTGATTTAGACTGTTAAACCCTGACTTTATTTAGGTGAAGATTCAACACATTAGCAGTCATTCTCTCTGTCCACGCCGCTATAAGGTTTTACGGAAGAGCTAAAATTTACTCGTTACTCAATGTGTCAGCTCTCTCCATCATTCTTGGCAGATGTAACCGAATATGAATGTGAAAGACTTGCCTTTCAGGGCACGAACGGTCAAAAGCAAACTAACTTTTAGAAATATCCTGGCGCCATTTTAGGGACGTTTTTTCCATTGACGTAGGCCTAGCGCATTTTAAAAGCCTATACACAATCTGTGTCTCACAGACTTCCTCTCCCCTTACTTCCCCCGAAATACATTAATTATATTATATAGTGACACCTTATGACCGTCTCAGGTATTAACTAGGGGGCAGAAAAAGACACTCATTCGGTTGATGAAACTGCACATAGTCAGTCATCCGCTTCAAAGTCACGCTACTGTAAGGCTAATACTAGCTGTGCCCTCACACTATCGCACGTGACAATTTACTTAAAAGGTGATTTTTCTCCTCTTCTGGCATATCGTGACAGGAGAACCACGCCAACTTTGGATGCGGTTATCTTAGTGATACTTTTTGCAATACCCTCGATATACATATCGTGGGAAAGCTTAGTGTATGGTTGTTCATGTAAGCACAATAACTACCAAAGCGACTGGTTTCCCCTTGCAGGGTCACATATTGGTGGTGTGTATATAGTGCACATCTGCATTACTTCTAACTATCGCACCTGACTTCTAAGCTGCTAGTGTGGGGTTGCTTTTATTTGTCACACAAGCTGAGTAGTTTGCATTAAAGGTGCTCTAAGCGATGTTCGGTAACGTCACTTCTGTTGACATTCAAAGGAAACAGAGAGCTAGCTCACCCCCGCTCCCCTCCCTCCCATGCAACTGAAACTCTCCTGAAGCGTGCATCTCATCAGTGATTGGCTGGAACAATATGTTATGTTTCATGGTCCAGGCTGGACCAGGCTGTTTTTGTTGGCCATGTTTGGAGCCTGGGCTGTCCAGAGACCGCGCTTTTTTTACAGTGTATTCAGGGGACAGGCAGCTAGTTGATGGTCAGGTGATATTTGTTTTATGTGACAAAAATGTTTTCGCTTATAAACATCGCTTAGAGCACCTTAATTATATTCATGGACACGGTCAATTGTAATATATGCTTACTTTCTTTTATATTCATATTTTGTTTTTTTGTTTTTTTCTGTCGCTCCAGCCTGCAACAGATATAGCCGGCCTTCTAAAATCCAAGAATGAGGAATGCCTGAAACAAGGAACAACTCGGCAGTGTATGTGAACGTGTTTACCTGTGTGTGTATGAGTGTGCATGTGAGGGTATGCGTGTGAGTATGTATGTGTGTGGGAGTGTATGAGTGGTGGGTGTGTGTGTGTGTACAACTTGTGCTCTGATTGTGCACCAGTTTGCTCATGGTTATGTGTTAGCCTGTACACTTTTTGTTTTGTTTTAGGTGGGTGAATATTTATATATGTATGGGTGTGTGCTGTAATGTATGTGTTTGTGTGTAAATCCGTTGAGTTCATATCAGATGAGGGCAACACCATGCCAGTTTGATCATGGTTATGCGTTTAAATGTATGTGACTACACCTGTATGTATGCTTATGTATATTAGCCTGTATGCTTTTTGTTTCGTTTTAGGTGGGTGAATATGTGTATGGGTGGGTTGTTTTGTTGCTGGTTGTCTTTAAACAGTAAACTTGTTTAAAATACCTTAAGTCATTGGTTATTTGTCAAGAAACTATTTAGTTATCAGTTAGTTGGTTAATACAGCCTAGTTATATTGGTTAATTTTACAACTGAGAAAAATTGGTTGAAAATTTAACCAATCTGCTTAACTAATATGTTAGTCGGACACATCTAATTGCTAATGGTTAAAACAATCTAGTTATATTGGTTATTTTTTCAACTGAGAAAAATTGGTTGAAAATTTAACCAATCTGCTTTAACTAATATGTTAGTCGGACACATATTACACGATCTAATGGTTAAAACAATCTAGTTATATTGGTTAATTTTTCAACTGAGAAAAATTGGTTGAAAATTTAACCAATCTGCTTGACTAATATGTTAGTCGGACACATATTACACGATCTAATGGTTAAAACAACCTAGTTAGATTGGTTAATTTGTCAACTAATGAAAATTGGTTAACATTTAACTAAGTCAGATTTGTCAATTTGACTAATAGTTAGTTGGACACTTAATACACAATCTAATTGGTTAGTGCAACCTAGTGGGATAGGTTAATTTGTCAACTGATAAAAATTGGTTAAAAACTTAACTAAAGTCCAATTTGTCAATCTAACTAATTTGTTATTCGGACACATATTACACGATGACATTGGTTAAAATTGATTGATATCATGGTTAATCCAATTTGTTTTTAATCTGTTTTAGAGTGTGGAAGGCTGTGTAGAAATCTGGCACCCTATTGAACTAAGTTGTAATACAGTACGTTCAGTTCACGTTCGCTCAAAATATGAACGAGTTCATGAACCTTCGTTCAAAGAACGCGTTCAGGCACAACACTGCTGGTGACAGCGCACCATAACACATGAAAAAAAGTGCTCAGTACATGGAAATGCTTGCAGAAATTACCCGAAACTGCTCTCATTTGGAGATAGAATCTCTTGTGAATCAAACTGAACAAAAGCTGACTGAACTTAAAACCATTGTGATGGAAGATAAAGTCAAAATGGAGGAACAACTAGATAACTTGTTGAAGGGGAACTTTATTGTCAGAACAATCTGAAGCCAACAAAGCTAATCAATTAGTTAAGTCCAACAGGATATCAGTGCCAACCATGAATCTTCATAATGGGTCTCAAGAACAGCTCTCCAGTAAATTAGATCACTATGTAACACTGTTGGAAAAGCTCTCTACAGCAGTTAATCATGTAGAAAACTGTGAATTCACAAACAAAACAATGAAAGTGAGTTCAAGAAGCTCAATGATTGAATTAACGCTCTTATAGGAAAACCTTTATTACCTATCCACATACAGTGCCTGTGTAGACTTCTGTGGGGTCTCCTGTGATTCCTCCTCCTATTAAGACTGATCAACTTAAACTTCCATTTCCCACATTTTGAAGTCCACACGATGACTCTGATCCTGTTCTCTATTTGTCAAAAATGATGCTGAAATTTTGCCCACTTTTAGGGCTGTCCTTCATGGTACTGCCCATGACTGGTGGGAGATTGCTAAAATGACTGTTTCTTCTTGGAATGAGTTTCAGACCTCTTTTTCGTCTGCGTTTTTATCTAAAAAATTATGAATTCTTACAGAGCCCTCTGTAAAAGATGGAAAGCGACTGTCAGATTGTGATATAAATATATTAAATATAATACATATATATATATATATATATATATATATATATATATATATATATATATATATATATATAATACAAAATCATTTTGAAAAGGGCTCGAAACGTCATGTGTGTGGGGATTGAAGTCAAATAAAAGAAAATAAACGGAGAGCAAGTGTGCGGACCTTCTTTGTTACTGGATCTTAGACTTTTGGCTCCTGCACCTTAATATGGATGTGCTCACGTTCCCAAACTGAAATACATTTAGTGACTGTCCACCAACTGTCCACCATTCTGTGAATATCTTGAGAACCGTAGGGCCCGGGATGACCAATTTTTGCGTATGTTTGCCTCCAGGGGTCATGTCAACCCATTCCATATGCATACACACACAAAAACACACATAAAACACATATACACAAAAACAACCACACACTCTGCACACACTCAATTACAAACAAAGTGGGAAATGAACACAAAAAGGAACAAAGTGCAGGAAATGAACAAGCCTAATAAAAAATCGACCACAGGTTTTCCATGGAGTTGGGAGTAAGTGAGGTAAAGAAAGACCCAAAACAAGGGCAGAGTCCCAGCAAACCACACCGAATGCAATTTACATGAAACCAATTATTATCATGAAAATATAAAACCAATTCACACTATGAGAATATGAAACAAATTCACACCATGAGAATATGAAACCAATTCACATCATAAGAATATGAAACCAATTCACATCATGAGAATATGAAACCAATTCACACCATGAGGATATGAAAGCCATTCACAACATGCCGTACAACACCATCTGATGCAATACAGTTTTTTACAATTGTTTACACACGTTTTCAAAACTCTGTGTCTATTTCTCAAAACTCCACACACAAAATCAACAATTGCTCACACAAAATGCCAAATGCCTCAAATCTCCAGCAAAATGACACACAACATTCAAAATGTCAAAACACATGTTTAAAACAAACATTAAGCCTCACATTACAAACACTTTTGTCATAATATGACATTTTGGATACATCATGTACACACTGTTGTTCAAAAACCTAAAAAGCACTTCTGTCTTTCATGGAATTCTATGTTTATTTCTATATAAAACTGCAGAGAAAAGGTGAAATATACTCACAACACACATAAGCAGAATTTGAAACCAAAAATATTTTTTTTTTCCAAATCATTTGCTGCATTGAATACAATATTTGTACAGCACATAAAACAAATCCAACTACCACATGTAGTTGGACAGAAATAAACACATCAGGAAAAAGCTGATTTCAAACAAATACTTATACTGTAAACAAAATTATTACTGTATTTTGTGTGTGTGTGTGTGTGTGTGTTGCTTGGGCAGAGGGTAGGAGTTGGGGGTTGGGTGTGTGTCTAGGCTTCATCTCTCCTCCGGGCTGGGTCTGGCCACAATGCGCCGTCCATCGGCATGCTATGTTCTCTCTCGCTAAACACCGAGGAAAGAAACCTTCTTGCATGGCATCCATCCTTGAATAGAGACAGCGTCAATGTCGCCACATGCTTCCTCCATTGCCTGGAGAAGTGGAATGCGGGCATAGGGGCGAGGCGATCATATACTCATGGCGCCATGGGAGAAAAATTCCTCAATGGATTGAAATGGAGAATAAGGAGGCAGGTACAGAACAGAGAAATGAGGATGGGTGACAAACCAGTTCTGGACCAGATGGGCCGATGAAAGCTGACATTGTCCCATATGACCACAAATCTTTGCTGATCTTGATTCTGCTGACCTGGAACAAGTATCACGATGAATTGCATCCAGAAAAGTTATGATGTGAGCAGTGTTGTAGGGTGTTGCATGGTGATGCAGGACACCATTATTTGTGATGGCAGCACACATTGTAATGTTTCCCCACGTTGCCAGGGACATTCAAAATGGCCCTTTGTCCAATGATATTTCTCCCCTTCTTCTAGTTTTTGTCAAGTTGAAGCCCCCTCATCTATATATATATATTCATGGAGGACATCTCCATCTGCATCCATCTCCAAAATTCTCTGTAAGAGACAAAGTATATATACAGATATATAGACACACACATGTGCAAAACCAAGACACTACATGTAATCTGGCTCGGTAGGTGCAATTCTAAATGTACTGGAAGTGGTTTTGCATACATACATCCACAAAGTCATGGACGTAGGTTCTTCACTTTCGTCGCAGTTCCTTTCAAATGGGACCCTGTATAGCTGTTTCATGCGCCCCCTGATTCTTCTGGAGGACACGATGAATTGTGGACAAGCTTACTGTAACAATGTTATTGAAAACAGTTGCATCATTTATAATATGGTGTTGGATCTTGATGGATTCTAATCACATTATTTGCCAGAACCATATTTATGATTTCGGTCTCTTGCTAAAATTGGTGAATTTGCCCTCGCCCTCCACGATTCCTTTGCCTTTCCACTCTGTAGAAGATTCATAAACATAGTGAATGTGTGCTATGTCATATAGTCAAAAAATGTCTTCCTGCAGTAAGCTGTACCATAGTATATGATACTGTAACACACACACTGGCCATTCATGATTCATGAAATGCAGTACAGTAACATGATACAGTACAGTAAGAACTACTATTGTATGCATTTTTCAGTTGGGCTGAAATAACTATTATGTACAGTATATTACTGTAGATACAGTCGTTGCATACCTGTTCTCATTTCGATATGTTAGGATAATGCCTGCCACCGTAAATCGATTTACATTTGGCTGGACCCTCAGTCCAGCCTCCCTCATCAGTCAACCCATGGTTGATCACATGATCAATCAATGTAGCCCCTAATCTCATCTGAGGCGGCTCTCCTTATTTCCCTTCTTTGCCCTCGTCCTCTTCCATGTCCAACTCGTCCAGCTCGCCCCTCTTCCTCCTCTTCCTCCCCTTCCTCCTCTTCCAACTCCTCCTCCTCGAACCCCAACACCTCGTGCTCGTCCTCTGCCTCTACCTCCACCTCCTGGCTCTTTCTGCGTTGTCATCCATTGTTCAAAACAGACATCTTGACATTTGACCCATTTTATAGGCCTATACTAAGCCAATGATTAGATTTGGTGTTCAATAAAGTGATGAGTGTTTGCACATGTGACGAAAGTGGGAGTGAAAGCACTAGTGATTTAGTGTGGCATTTGATAGGTTGTGTTTGAAAAACTAAATCAAGTTACTTCCTGTTAGATTTTGTGTGTTAAGTAGAAAATTGAGTGTGGTGTTTTGCAAAATGTGTTTTAGTACATTGAAAACTGAGTCAAACATTGAGAATTAGTGTATGGTTTTGCAGATTTGGTGTGAGGTTATGATGTTTGGATGACATGTTTAGAAAATTGTGTGACGAGAAAAGATTTTGTGTGTAAGCAGTTGAAAAAAACTGTAAGACCTCATCCTGAGACTGTTCTCTTTTAATATGATCTACAAATCACTCCCCTCCCTGAAGGACATTTACACCACCCACCTCACCCCCATAAGGCTGACCAAAATGGTGAGTGATGCAAGTCACCCCGCTCACAATCTGTTTGATCTACTGCCCTCTGGGAAGAGGTACAGAAGCCTGCGCTCCCGCGACTACCAGACTCACCAACAGCTTCATACACCAAGCTGTAAGGATGCTGAACTCTCCCTCCTCCCCTCCCCTCAGCAACATAACATCCTGGACATTGGACCCACAATGGCCGCCTGCACTACTCCACTTGCACACTTGCACACTTGTACACTTTACAACTTGGTGTTGTTGTCCTGAAAACACAACACTTCTGCTGCTCTTACATAACTTGCACCACTATGCCACTTTCTTTCTTACTTAGGTCAAACAGAACTACCCAAGCCTTTTATTGGCCTGACTTTGCACTAGTATTTTATTGACTGTCTATGCACAATTTCAACCAAATTTTGCTGCTCTTATTTTTTTTCATTATTATATGTGCCCTCTTATATTTATTTACTTTTTTTGTTTACTTGAATGTTATGTTTGTCTGTGGACTTAAATTGGTAAAATATGTCTTGTCTTCACCGTGGGATAGTGAGAAACGTAATTTCGATCTCTTTGTATGTCTGGAACATGTGAAGAAATTGACAATAAAGCTGACTTTGACTTTGACTTTGACTTTGACTTTGACTTTGACTTTGACTTTGACAAAAGGCCCCCAGATCTTAACAACTTTGCGATGAGTGTCTGACAGGGTGTAGCGCAGCTCTTCCACAAGATACCATATCATTCAGTCTGTTGTAATTCTATAGAGAGTCACTGAATAAGGGGAGCAACCCAGTAAAGATGCTGTCAGGTCTTAATGAGGTTTCATATATGACACTGTACAGTTGAAAAATGTCACCCCAAAAACCTATGAGCTTTTGACAGGCCCGAAAAAGATGACCCACAGTCCCATCACTTGATTTGCATTTCTATCTCTGGCAGAGACAGAGGGGAAAATCTTATTCAATGTAGTTTTTGAAAAGTGCAAATGGTGAATGAATTTATACTGAATAAGCTGAAGTCTGGCACTGATGGAACATGCTTTAATTATCTCTAATGCCATAGTCCAGGGGTTCTCAAACTTTTGTGGGCAGGGGACCTCTCATGGAGTGGAAAATTCTCCAAGGACCCCTCATAATCGCAACACATAAAACTTAAGTTAATCATGTAGCTGTATAGACTTTTTTTCTGTTAGATGCTTATGTTATATGTATTTTAAAATCATAGAGTGCTAATACCACAATAGTCATGTTAGCCTATTGTGTTGAACACATAGTGTTTGCTTCACATAACTTTCATTTTGTTGACGGTTAATTAATTGTAAAGTGTTTTGACGTATTGATGTAACGTATCAGCAGATCATTTGGGCAAATACTGATACTGTAGCTTTTCGCCATATAAGACAATTTCATATTTTGTAGCAGCATTGTCAGGGACCCCCTGACAATGTGCTGCTGACCCCTGGGGGTCCCCGGACCCCACTTTGAGAACCAATGCCATAGTCCATCTGAAATCTCCTCTCCTGTGTCTTCAGTCCAAGTTTCTTTAATGAGAAGAGACGAGGTTGCAAATGGAAAAACTATAAAATTAAACCTTTGGATGTGGGTGCTTTTTATTTTTTAGCTAAGTGGCACTATATTACAAATGAGTGGTTATGTCGGCATGTTGCATGTTTTGACTTCCTGATTGCCTTTATTGCCCTGTGCTGCTCTCTGCTGGCTGAATTGTGCACAACAACCTGCCCTTTGAAACTGAAAGTAGTGCATTTTCCCAATCAATAAACACAAACCACTGCGTTACACTAACTTTGCAATTTAATTGTAGCCTGGTTCAACCAGACTCATTCATTTTACTTCTTGAACAACATCTTATGGCCAGACCTAGAAAGAAAATCTGGCCTGTTTTTTTTCCCTAGTGAAATGATTTGGCTTTCTAATACTGATATTTTCTTTTGTTATTTCCTTTGCATTTGTGTAGCTACAGTATAGTACACTACTAGTTTACTACTGGTACATATGCCAGAGTAATTTAAAACGAATAGGCCTTTGCCCTGCACACAGAGAAAGCAAAAGCCGTAAGTGCTTTTCATGAACATTAACACTGTGATATTGGTATATTGTGTGTTAATTCACATGATGGTTGTTTTGCCTCCTCTCTGTCTTTTGTGTTTTGACAGGAAACATCATTTTTTAAAAGGGTGTCAAGGCTTGCTAAACTTGTGTGCTTTTGCAAGACATTTATTATGCAAAATAGACTAGTAAAACTAGTAGTTGTAAAAATAGCACCTAAGCAATCAGAAACAAACTGTAAAAGTTCAGTTCCATCTTTATTGCCACAATCACAGCGTGACACAGCATACCACTGTGTATGATTATGTTCAAAATAAAAATAAAAATCCACAGAAAAACTAGGACCGTAAAACCAGAGAAAACACTGCATCCAACATTCCAGAATTTGTTAATCAGTTAATCAATATAATATCTTATAGACATTAAAACTTAGTGATATCATTTGACATAAAATGAACATTGTTAATTTGCATAACACATCTCAAACTCATTTTTATATTTTCTTTTTATATTCATTTAGTAGATGCTTTTATCCAAAGCCACTCTCATATGGCAATTATATTGCAAGGGTGGTCAGGAATAGCCTGGAAAATCCAGACCCTGATAATCTAGAAAGATTAAGGGTCTGGCCAAGAACAATATAATGGCCCAACTCGAGGGGCGGCAACAAGCATGCATTTAAAAATTACACTGCACGCATTTGGATAACACTAGACCATGTTTACTCTGAATGATTTCGGACTTTGACGCAATCGGATAACCCTACGACCAATGTGTACTGTCCTCCAACGTTGCAGCGCTGTCTTCATCAGTTTAGCTGGTTCCCCTGGAATGTTGGGGTAAAAGTATGTGCATCATTGGTCTTTGCCAGAGTGTCTCGCAGAGTCAATTCCATTGTGCTCTCGCGAGAACTCTGGATTCAGGAATAGGTTATTCCTAAAAAAGGGATTTGGATAGGGCACAAAGTATGGCACTGAACAGCATCAAGGACTATGTCAGCTGTGGCTAGGGGCAGCCTTGGCCTACTGATTAGGGCTTCAGCCTTAAAGGGATATTCCACCATTTTCCACCTCCCCTTGAGTTAATTGCTTTTTACCTTTCTCCAGTTCATCCAGTCGTTCTCTGAGTCTGCCAATACGAGTTTTAGCTCCAGCCTAGCATAGATCATTGAATCTGATTAGACCATTAGCTTCTCGCCTGCTAGCATCATGTTTAAAAGTGACTAAGATTTCCGGTAATTTTCCTATTTAAAACTAGTCTCCTCCCAAGTTAAAAAGTCGAATAAGACCAACGGAAAATGAAACGTGGCGATTTTCTAGGCTGATTTGACATGGAACTATACTCTCATTTAACTGCGTTCTCCACAATAGTGGCTCCGTTGTCATCTTCCAGCTGCAGCTGGACAACCTGGTGGTGCAGTATATTGTCGAAGACCTGCAGCCTTTGAGTAAGGTGGAAAGGCCAGCTTTCATAAACTTAATAAAATATTGCTGATAAAATAATCTGTGGTTCTATATGGGCTGTGGCAATAATTTTGAAAAATAATAGCTCGTAGCAACATATGGAAAATAGAACTATGAACTAGTTCATTTTTGGAACTGTGAACTCAGTTCAAAATTTTGAATTAGGAACTATGAACTGGACAAGTTCATTTTAAAATTTGTGAACTGAACTTTGAACTTCATGGCACGTAAGATATATCCTCCATTGCTGTGACACCAGCACCTCTGGTTTAATATGCTACAGTCAGAGAACTGCCACTCTCGGAAAACTTCCGGTTTCTGAACTGGTTGCAGTTCCTCCTGTGGCTCCACATGAGGGTGCTCGTCCACGAGTGCAGAATGAATGGAGGTCTATGGAGCTGTACCCCTCAAAACCCCTTGACTTTTCTCGGGATATAATTTTTAATTTGAAAATAATGTAGCGTTTTACCAAGAGCCAGAGTTTCATGAACTGGTTTATTGTCACCAAAGCACACAATGCAGCATATAACACACAGCGGCCCGTGTCAGGCCCAGAACCAAAAAAAGACAGAACTTCCTCAAACCGTAGCCTATATTCCCTGGGGGTCCCGTCCCCCTCTCGCCAGGCTGCCAACATGAGCGTGCCCGGGGTTATGCATAGCACGGGCACTCCCTGATTGACAGCCGGTCGCTACAATAATTTGAATATTGTATTCAAAAGGGAAGGCAAAGAAAATACACTTGGTTGAGTATTATATTTTGTAAAGTCACTTAATTGTTCTAAATAGCCTTTCAAACGTGTCAATGACGTCATTCATTAGCACAATGCTAGCGTGTTATGGGCAACAACGACCCAACCTGAAAGAAATCAAAAGGACATAAGCACTCGATCTTTCAACTTTTGACCTATAACCCATGTTGAAGTTACACAAACTACAAATCCGAGATTTGTCAACGACAATCAGGTGAAGGAGACAAATTTAGCCGTCTAGCTCCATTCATTTGGCACTCATGGCGATCGCCCCCAATGGAACTTTGGAACTGCAACCAAAATTCGGTACAATGGGACTTACAGTGTTTATCTGTGTGCCTGTTGGGGGGGTAATGGGGTAATTGTGTGTGTGTGTGTGTCCGTGTGCCTGCATTCCTGCGTGTGTTTTTATGTGTGTGTGTGTGTGTTCATGTCATGTGTGTGTTTATCTGTGTGCCTGTGTGTGCGTGCCTGTGTGTGACTGAATTCATCGTAGGCTTAATCAACTAGCACGCTATGGCATTGACCGTGTAACAGTGTCATTATCTATTTATGGAAAATATCCGTTATTTTTTGGCGGATTTAATGTTGATTGCGTAATTAGTCTGTCTAAGGCTTTAAAAAGCAAATATTTGGCTGTATCTTACCCACATTCCTGTACCATTATGGCCGGGATATCATAGTTCCGCTCTCCAGGAAGTTTATCTACAAATCATCTGATGTGACACTCCTCATAGAGCAATCACGTTCTACTTTCGATCCCAACTGTGTGTTAAACTCCAAAGCTTCCGTTTTAAGCAGTACGGTTCTAAAGCCCCCCTTAGCTAGCGCAATACTAACTGTCAGAGCAATAGGCTCAAGTCCAAGAATCTTCTATCAATCAACCATCCCAGGAGGAAGTACACAGACGCATAACGCAAGTAAGCATTTGAGTGTCCAAATTTGTGACACCTCCAAGTGGGCAGATTAATGTTAATTGAGAAAGTAATTCATTTTAGGGAGGAATGTCTAACGTCCTTTACATTTCAAGAATGGTCTTCTCTTTAATACTCTGAAAATCACTTTGCCCATCAGTTGTTCTACCTTGTCCAAAGAAGCCACAATAAACAGTAACGAGATTCACCAACATCACTCCACATGAGAATTACCATCACCACACAGGCACATAGAAGACTTCTACAGGCATGGCAGATATATGGAGGTGCCTCATAATAGCACTGTTGGAACTGATACAAACACCAATCCAATACTATTAGGCCTACCACTGCTAGGTAAAAAGTACTGAGCATTTGAGCAATTTTGAGCCAACTAAATGACAATATAGCTTCACTCCAGAGGTGTAGAAAATAATTGTCCAGTATTACACAGAGTGTATGAAGGGCATAGGTTTGGTCACAGCTTTGGTAGGGACACAAGCCCATGTCTCGCCTTCTCAGAGTGTGCCACGAGTGACAAGTAGCCATACTGTATGCTTCAACTAGCCTAGAAATCTAGACGCGCACCTAGCCAGGGCTAGTCTAGCAACTCTCCGTTGGCTTGTGAGCTCCAGAAATCGAAACTCAATCAGGCCAATGAAATCGTGTATATAGTCGTTAGGTGGGCTTAACATAATTGATGGCAGAGTTGCAACGGTTTGGCTTGAATTCCCTGCTACTTGAAAACAAATAAGATGGATGTTGCTGTTGGCGAACAGTGTGACACGAGTTAAGCTCCGCTGGTGGGAAACGCATGGGACTCATAGCGCTGCCCTTGTCCTATTGCGTGCAGAGGGAATTTGAAAGACAACTGATTATCCCGGCCCTCGGACTGAGCACTGCGAACGGTGAGTGCCCAGACCCTACATTTTAATGTGGGTCTGGCTCGTCAGGCTAGAGATATCATGCTACACATTAGTACTTTTCTCACTCGCTACATCACAGACCATTTCTGCGCCCAAGTAGCAGTGCTTCGTCCCAATACAGTCCCAAGCAGTGATGGGCAGTAACGCGTTAGAAGTAACGCGTTACTGTAATCCAATTACTTTTTTCAAGTAACGAGTAAAGAAAGGGATTACAATTGCAAAAACAGTAATTAGATTACTTTTACTTTCCTGCAAGCAGCCTGCGTTACTGCGTTACTAAACCGTGATTTTGCCATAGACCAGTGGTTCTCAACCTTTTTTGAGCAAACGCCCCCTGACCTTACTTTGATCCTCTGGCAACCCCCCCCCCACACACACACACAATTTAAAAAAAAAAAAACTACACCCCCGGGTAGGCTATAGGCCACTCACGCTCATGCTATATTGCTTAAATAAAAAACGAGACTGTTGTTTTGGTTTCTTCTGGAATTATAAGAAAATGTCCCTATGAGCCTATTTTATTATTAAGCAGATTTAGCCCACTGTCTGCAATAGGAGACTAGGAGAGGTTGGGTAAAATAAAAACACTACCACATCAGCATTGGTTGTAATGATTTTTTTCTTTAAATCAATAGGAACATTAAATGTAGGCAACAAGACGTGTCATTTTATCATGGACAAAAATCAATCACAAAACAGATTCAGCGTGAGGCCTGTTTAGGCCTATATATATTTCGTATTTGATTAGCAACGGTCTTTTTTCGTGGACGCCGCTCAGAGCAGCTGCAGAACAACAGCGGCGGGGCTGGGGGACGCTGAGAGTCGATGTGCAGGCCCAAACTGCACTGTATGACCACTGAGCATAGATAAACAGTAAAATGTAGCTGGGACGGTAGAGGGGTTAGAAACCCATGAATGAAAAAATAGCTGTGATTTGGAAAATGGGCAAAAATATAATGTGGTCTTTGCCTTTTTGTAATGGGGCTGGTGAGTGTTGAAGTCTTCAATAATTCGTTTCCCTTAAACCAGCGTTGAAAACGTCTGCTTCGGGAGCCACTCTTGTGATCCCATGTATTAAACAGTAGGCCTACATCACATCCCTGCAAAGTTTATTTCAAAAATATTTCCCAACCAGGCAGTGCTCAGTATGACTGGATTATGGATCCATTTAATGCAGCATGTTGGTATTTCATTGAATATATTGTACAATGCTGTAAAATATTGGCCTATGCTTCCTAATATGTTGCTGGAAAACAGAAATATGTGTGTTTAATTTACAATGGCACATTATGTATTTATTTATTATTATCTGCAGCACCAGCTGATTTTAACTCTGCTGAAGAGGATATATTTAGAACTTGTCATTATTTCAATGCATTTGACAATTTTAAGCTTGACCTACCACTTTCTTAGAGCGATGAGGGACAGGTGGGGCTCGAAAAGGCCCCCTTGATCAAAGTGGGGAATGAAAGAAAAAGTTTGAGAACCACTGCCTTAAACTAAGCATTTACATGAAGCACAGTAGCCTATGCCGATTAAAACACATTCCACTCAGGTAGGTGCTACCAGGCTCATATAGGCTATCACTTTTAATTGCAAACAGAAAATGTCTAGCTAGCTGTTTATACCAACTTAATATCATGACTATTGCTAATATAGTGCCAAATGTGGAGTTTGTGGACTAGCCATAGGCTTATATTTGAATGGAGCTGATCATTATGAGATTTGTGTAGATGCTCTTAAAGTGACAGCGCACCATTTATAAATGAGTTAAACTGCATCAAATTAGTAGTATTTCTTAAGAAATATTTTAAACTAACAGTTCTGCTTTGGGCACCAAAATAGCCAGCAGCGGCACTGCACACACACAGTTCAAACACATACTCTTCTTGACATTAGAACAGCCTAAATGTGGCATGCAACAGCATTTTTCTGTTTTGGTAAATGCATTACTCCTCTCTGCACTGCAACTGTTAAAAGATGTAAATGTTAATAGAGACTTTGGTTTTAATATTTTTTTTTTGCTGTATTTTATTTACATCTATTCGAATGAAGGAGTATACACACCAAAAAGTTAAGATTGAAACTAATAAAACCAAGTTTTAAAAAAAGCATTATTCAGGTTGTGTATAGCTAGTGTGTTTTTGTAAAGTAACTAAGTAAAGTAACTAATTACTTTTGAAAATAAGTAATCAGTAAAGTAACTAGATTACTTTCTTGGATAAGTAATCAGTAATCAGTAACTAATTACTTTTTCCAAGTAACTTGACCAACACTGGTCCCAAGTAGCAGTGCTTCACCCCAATACAGTCCCAAGTCAATACCTGCCTAGGAGATTACCTCGTCTAACTGTAATCTGCATTGCTATTTGTACTCGTGACGGAGGCCACAAGAAGTAATTAGGGATTATGTTTTTTGTTTGGCTTATCTGGCTACAAAGGATTCCATTCACTATGCTAAGATAACCTAGCGGGGGCGCTACCGGACTACGACAATGCATTCACGCAGACAAAAATGGAGACGGTGGGAGACGGTGAATAACCCAATTTTATAAAATGGTGGCGTGTTCCTTTAAAGAGGTGGAAAATGAGTGTAATTCCCCAAATGGTGGAATATCCCTTTAACCTGTGCATAGGACTTAGAGTACTGTGCTGGAGGCAGGGACATGCACAAAACTGTGCAGTGTTGTCATCTTTTGCAGGAGTAACAGACACACAATGCAGTATGGGATGATGGCCATATAATTATGAGCTCTGTGTGTACACAGGAGAGAGACGTCATGTGTGGCATGCACCTGCATGCAAAATGTCTACATGCACACACATGAACACATGCGCACACACACACGCACACCTGAAACTCCTCTGGGGCAGGCCCTTATGAAGCCTGTGGCTACTAACAGCGGATGGGAAGCCATCAAACTGCAAGTCTTTCCGCTGTTACCGTCAGCTTATGATGAATGATGGATTTGGGCTGAGAATGGCATGAACCACAGAACCCTTTCAGAAGTTCCCTCAATCACTTGTGCTTAGGTCGTTGCGTTGAGTCAAATGGAACATTTTATTTTATACAAATACATACAGAGGCATCCAGTTCCAAAGCATATTATGCGGCTCTCATAATGCTGCAGAGAGTTCCATTATTTCCACCGGCCCTCACACAAACATCTTGTCACGTGCATGCATGTCACACATTTTTCAATTTCATAAAACAGGTTTTGCAAAACACCACACACAACTCTCTACCCAACACACAAATCTAACAGGAAGTTAGATTTCCATTTTCAAACCCAACCTAAGGACACGGCACACTTATTCACCACATATTCACCACTTATTCACACTCATTCACAATTTCTAAAAGTGATAAGCTTTTTCAAAAGTGTGTTTGATTTCTGTCCAATTATTTCTCTAGATGACTTTCACTCTTGTATGGGAATAAACATAGAAGCCAATGAAAGACTGAAGAGCTTTAGGTTTTAGGTGTATGTGATGCATCCCAAATGTCATATTATGACAAAAGTGTTTACAAATGCTTACTTTGTAACATGCAGTGGGCCTACAACAACACAGGCAGTCAAAAGAACAATTGCACATGGAGTCATCAGAGAACTGAAAAATATACTACCAGTTGGATTGCAGCATTACACAGTTCACCTCTAGAACTAACTTCCAGATGCTCCCCAACTGCTAGTTTTAACACTAAAGCATTCTCAGTGGTGTTCTTTTAGTCCGATCATACAGTATATACACATCTTACACAAGAAGCTGCTCTCTGGGTTTTATGACTTTCATATTTCATTTTTCATTCTTTACACTTGCACTCAGTGTTTAATTATGTTTTATTCTATATTTTCAGTATGATATCTAACTGATGTATTTTTATTTATTTTTATATTTCTTATATTTTTTATTTAATGTATGGTAGTTTTATTTTTTTTATTCATTCTTTTCAATTTCAATTTTTGT
The DNA here is from genome assembly GCF_017589495.1 of Alosa alosa. NCBI lineage: Eukaryota > Metazoa > Chordata > Actinopteri > Clupeiformes > Clupeidae > Alosa > Alosa alosa. Next base: position 10,239,006 of record NC_063191.1, read on the forward strand.
ATTTCTTATATTTTCCTTTTTGATATGTATTTGCCCCTCATGCTTTTATTCACTCTTGTCTGCTGTTTTCTGTCCTCAGATGATGTAATCAACATTGGGTTGCCTTGAGAATGAAATACGCTACACAGAGAGCTCACAAAGAGTTATTATGCAACTTATGGTAAAGATTAAAATATATTTGCCCTCACTATCCCAGGGTGAGAAACATAGAGAGCAATATAAACCTTTGCCATTACTATCCAATGGTCAACGAGAACTACATAGAGAGCAATGACACCTACAGGCTGAGGACTGCTACTGCACTGAATTTCACTACTGCTTTTGAATGCTTCAAAGATGCAATAGTTACAAGACAGTATGAAAGTTTAGATGGGAGGAGAGCTCCCTCTAGTGGTGGAGTTGCATACTTTCACATGTATCTCTTCCTCAAACACACCAACTCTACACACAAACCCAGCTATTGTTCACACAAAATGCCAAATGCCTCATCTGTCCTGCACAATGAAACACTGCATTGACATAATATGTACATTATATATAAACATTATATACAAACACATCTCAAAAGCGAGAATTTGCCTCATAATGTAAACATGTTTGTCATAAGATATTTTTTTGGATATATAATGTACACATTGTTTGCCTTAACCTAAAGCTCTTCTTTCTTTCGTGGGCTTTTATATTTCCAGTCAAGAGTGAAAGAAATCTGCAGAGAGAAGCTGCTCAAATATACACAGCAAATATGTAAGCAACATTGAAACAGGAAATGCTACAAAAAAAAATGCTGTTCTGAATTCAGTGTTTTACAGCACACAAGAAAAACATAATGCAAAATACAACAACAACTACATTGGACAGAAACCAAATAGACTTTTGAAAAAGCTGGGTATGTATGCGTGTATAGGCCTACATGTGATGAGCATGAAGGAGTATGTGTGTGTGAATGTGTGAAGCATTTTCATAGGTTGTGTTTGAAAATCTACACCAGCATGTTGATTTTCCAACAAGAGGAGATAACATCCTGGACCTGGTCTACACTACACACAAAGGAGCATACAAAGCCACCCCCCTCCCCCACATTGGACTTTCAGACCATATCACTGTTATGCTAATGCCCGCATACAGACAAAGGGTAAAAGCAAACAAACCGGTTCGTAAGCAGGTAAAAGTGTGGCCTGAGGGAGCCTCCGATGCTCCCCAAGACTGCTTTGACACAACAGACTGGGAAATGTTTAAGCAGGCAGCCACTTACAACAACCGGACAGACATAGAGGAGTATACAGACACTGTAACCTCTTACACCACCAAGTGCATCGATGATGTGACCCACACAAAAGACATCATCACTCGGGCTAACTGGAAGCCATGGCTGACAGGGGATGTCCTCAGGCTGCTGAGGGCCAGAGACAAAGCCTACAGAGCTGGGGATGAAGCTGGCATGAGAACAGCGAGAGCCAACCTGTCCCGTGGCATCAAGGAAGCAAAAAAGGAATACACTCACAAGATAACCACCCACTTCAAAGACAGCAGGAACGCACAAAGCCTATAGCAGGGCATTCAGGCCCTCACGGACTACAAGCCCGCGCCACAGAGCTGTGAGAGCAACATCCCTCTGCTCAACAACCTGAACCGCTTCTTTGCTCGCCAAGAAGCACAAAACAGCACCTGCCCACAAAGACCCATCCCCCCTCTACATGAGCAGCCCCTGTGCCTCTCTGCCGACAGCGTGAAGAGGACACTTGCTGCTATCAACACCCGTAAGGCAACAGGTCCAGACAACATCCCAGGTCGCGGCGCTGAAGGACTGCGCGGGGGAGCTTAAGGATGTCTTCACAGACATCTTTAACACTTCCCTGAAGCAAGCCATCGTCCCATCATGTTTCAAAGCTGCCACCATCATACCTGTGCGAAGAAAACTGCTCCATCCTGCTTCAATGACTACGCCCTGTGGCACTGACACCCATCATCATGAAGTGCTTTGAGCGGCTTGTCATGTCACATATCAAATCCATTCTCCCCCCCCACCCTGGACCCCTTCCAGTTTGCATACCGAGCCAAGCGGTCTACAGAGGATGCAATCTGCTCTGCCCTCCACCCAGCCCTCACCCACCTGGAAAAAAGAGACTCATATGTGAGATTGCTGTTTATAGACTTCAGTTCTGCATTCAACACCATAATACCACAACAACTCATCTGCAAACTTGACAAACTGGGACTCAGTACCTACCTCTGCAACTGGCTACTGGACTTCCTCTGTCAGAGGCCCCAAGTAGTACGTGTTGGCAACAATACCTCAAGCAGCATCACACTGAGCACAGGGGCCCCCCAAGGCTGCATGCTCAGTCCGCTGCTCTTCACCCTGCTGACGCATGACTGCACTGCAACCTACAGCAACAATCACATAGTAAAATTTGCTGACGACACAACTCTGGTGGGTCTCATCACCAAGGGCTGACGAGACTCAATACAGGCTGGAGGTCGACCATCTGACCACGTGGTGCAGGGACAACAACCTCCTGCTGAGCGCCAGCAAGACCAAAGAGATTGTTGTTGACTTCGGAGAGGTCACACCCAACACCTGCCACTGACCATCGGCGGTGCTGTGGTGGAGAGGCGAGCAGCACCAAATTCCTGGGGTGCACATCAGTGAAGACCTCTCCTGGACCACCAACACTGCATCACTGGCGAAGAGAGCTCAGCGCCGCCTGTACTTCCCTGCGGAAACTCAGGCGAGCAAGTGCTCCACCAGCCATCATGACCACATTCTACCGAGGCACCATTGAGAGCATCCTCTCCAGCTGTATCGCTGTGTGGGGCGGAAGCTGCACTGAATACAACAGGAAAGCCCTGCAGCGCATAGTGAACACAGCTGGAAGGATTATTGGTGCTTCACTCCCCTCCCTGAAGGACATTTACACCACCCACCTCACCCGCAAGGCGACCAAAATTGTGAGTGATGCAAGTCACCCCGCTCACAATCTGTTTGATCTACTGCCCTCTGGGAAGAGGTACAGAAGCCTGCGCTCCCGCACTACCAGACTCACCAACAGCTTCATACACCAAGCTGTAAGGATGCTGAACTCTCTCCCTCCTCTCCCCCCCTCCACCCTCAGCTACATAACATCCTGGACATTGGACCCACAATGGCCGCCTGCACTACTCCACTTGCACACTTGCACACTTGTACACTTTACAACTTGTTGTTGTTGTCCTGAAAACACAACACTTCTGCTGCTCTTACATAACTTGCACCACTATGCCACTTTCTTTCTTACTTAGGTCAAACAGAACTACCCAAGCCTTTTATTGGCCTGACTTTGCACTAGTATTTTATTGACTGTCTATGCACAATTTCAACCAAATTTTGCTGCTCTTATTTTTTCATTATTATATGTGCCCTCTTATTTACTTATTTACTTACTTTTTTGTTTACTTGAATGTTATGTTTGTCTGTGGACTTAAATTGGTAAAATATGTCTTGTCTTCACCGTGGGATAGTGAGAAACGTAATTTCGATCTCTTTGTATGTCTGGAACATGTGAAGAAATTGACAATAAAGCTGACTTTGACTTTGACTTTGACTTTGAAAATGGAAATCGATAACTCCCTGTTATATTTTGTGTGTTATGTAGAGTTGAGTGTGGTGTTTTGCAAAAGATTTTTATGAAATTGAAAACAGTCAAAGGCTGGCTATTAATGTTTTGCAGATTTGGTATGGTTATGGTGTTTGAGATTTTGCAAAGATTTTGTGGGTAAGCATTTAAAAAAAAACTGTAAATAAGGAATCTGCTGCAGACGTTTTTCTGTTTGAGGTTGGAGGACTGTTGTTTTCAACTGATTACATGCAAAATCTTTTCCTTATGTAAGCCCATGAAAGAAATTTCCATGAGTTCCTTTGAGAGGATGAGAGAAGCGTGAAGAAGGACAAACATCAGTCCAGCACTCCACAAATCAGGCCTTTATGGTAGAGTGGACAAATGGAAGCAGTTTTTTGCAGGGAGTTTCCCAAAAACACCTGTACGACTGAAGTAATATCATCTGGCCTGATGAAACTAAACTATTTGGCCACAGTTGGTTGGAAGTGGAAGAAACCAGACACTGAGCTGCACTGATGTTTGTTTTTGTTTATGCTTCTCTCATCCTCTCAAAGGAACTGTGGATGTCATTCATAGTAACCATTGGGGTCCTCAGTTTGGCTGAGCGGACAGATCTAGGAAGACTGTTGGTTGTCCCAAACTTTTCCATTTGAGAATGATGGAGGCTACTGTGCTCTTGTGTCTTCACACAACCCTGTCTCGCAGGTCTACAGACAATTCTCTCAACCTCACGTGGCTTGGTTTTCACTCTGACATACACCATCAACTGTGAGACCTTACATAAAGTCTTCTAAATTCTTGAATTCCCTTTGAGGATCAATACATGTACATGTACAAGTATCTATCTATCTATCTATCTATCTATCTAGATGTGTGCCAGTGCCTTTCCTAATAATGTCCAGTGATTTCATTTAGGCACAGGTGGACTCCAATCAAGTTGTAGAAGCATCTCAAGGACCATTGATATAAGTAAGATGCACCAGAGCTCAAATGTAAGTGTCATATCAAAATGTGTGAAAACTTAAATGGAAATATGTAAATGGAATATTTCAGGCTTTTATTTTTTTAGCAACTTTGGTGGATCAAGCTGGGAGGAGTCTACCACATCTACGCCTGTTCTGTATTTACTGATCCAGACGTCATTGGCAGAGATCCAAAAAGCTTTTTCAGCAGCACAAGGACGGACGGACGGACGGACGGACACTTTATTGATCCCCAAGGGGAAATTCAAGAGACTAAAAAGATAAATAGAGACTACTACTTATTATAGCAAATCATACTTCTGACACTGACCACTGACTGAATCCATGTATCATCCAATCTTAGACAGAGAGAGAGCCTGTGTATTTTTGTGTTTGTGATAGAGAGAGAGATAAAGCCTGTGTGTGTGATCGAGAGACAGAGATAAAGCCTGTGTGTGTGTGTGTGTGTATAACAACTTATCTCTTAACAGCCTGTGGCCTGTTTACATATAAATCCTCTGCCCTTACTGAGAAACAGCAGGAGTTTCCCAGCACCACTACATCTCTAAACCACACATGTTTGTCTGTTGCTGTACCCCTACCACAAAGGAAATTTCAAACCCAACCTAATACTACCACATCATATCCCTTACGGAAATTCATTATGGTTTTAATGCAGTATATGGTGCACCATGGTAATGATGATGCTCCTAACCACAGCACTAATGGTTTATGCATAGCAGATGAGCCAAGGCCAATGAGTTATTGAAAAATATTACTGTAAATAGCATCATTTTTCTTTTAGCAAACATTAAGTTATCCGTACTGACATCTGCAGCTGAGCCTGATGCTCCTAGGTAGCACATCAGTCTCATAATCTAAGGTTGGTTTAACTGTTAAGACTATATAAATATACAACACAACTACCTCTATTTTTTTTTATATATATGTCCTATATTTCTATTTTGATACAGCATGTTCTATATTTCAGTCTTGCACTTTAATTTAATGTTTATTGTCTATGGCTATGTCTATAGTATGTCTATGTCTGTATTTAAAGCATGTCTATGTCTGCATGGGAAAGTAAGAAACGAAATTTCAATTCTTTGTATGACCAGTGCATGTAAAGAAATTGACAATAAAAGCCGACTTGACTTGACTTGACTTGACTTGACTTGACTTGTTGTGAGTTCGATCCTCATGCGGGGCATCAATGGAGCTGCTGGTGGGGAGGAGGAGTTAGGATGAGGGCCCAGCACTAATGGGGGTCCCAGAAGGACCCATAATCAGAATCAGGAGTTAGGATGAGGGCCCAGCACTAATGGGGGTCCCAGAAGGACCCATAATCAGAATCAGGAGTTAGGATGAGGGCCCAGCACTGACAGGGGCCTCAGAGGACCCAGAATTGTGTGTGTCATAGGGCCCACATTTTCTAGCAACGCCCCTGCGGAAAATGGTGCTTATTTATCAACAGTGATAAACCATGGTTATAATGGTTACCCATGAAAAAAAAAACATGGTCATGGTTACCCAGCTCGTGTCTCTGTTTAATCCAGATACATTATGGCCAAGAGAAAATGACAATATATGCATTTATTGTTTATGCATATTTATTCTCTTTGGGTATGCTAAGTATACAGTTGAGTTACTGTAAGAATACTGATCCAGATGACATTGATTAAACCAAAATTTTTAACAAGAGAGACAGTTATACTTATTAGGCTACAGTCAATCACATTGCCAGTGATACAAATACAAGGACAGACCATCCATGTAGCATCTAATCTTAAAACGTAATACTCTAAAGTTTAATGGAGATCAGTAGTAAGATGAGAGCAATATAACATCTCTACATGAAAATATTAACAAACCTTTTAAAAAAAAAAAAAATGCATATTTACAACAAGACTGTGTCTGATGTTTAGGTGAGCAAAGTGCTTGACAGAGGTTTAAAACATAGATGAACAAAGTGCAGGGAAAATGTAGAAAAGAAGTCCCCAAAAAGATAAGAATGCATGCCAAATAGATTAAGGTCCATATATTTGCCATGCATTCTCTTCTTTTTATTTATTCTTTTCTGTATGTATACATTAAGGTAAAGAGAAAACACACTAAAATAAAAGGATACAATGACAAAGACTATTTCCATCAATCAGACTGCTTTGAGTCACTTCCTGTTGTTGTTCACTATGACCACCATCCATTCTTGCCCTAATTGAGGTCTAGCCACAAAGCAACCACACTATTCCAGTGAATTATAAAAAACATGTTTAACTAGGTAATGGGGGGGGGGGTTGGTAATCCTCTCATGACCCCTAAATGGGTATGTACCTCATATGAACATGAACATATTCCTGAGCAGCAGAACAGACGGATATAACACCCATCATCATGCACTTGAGTACAAAGTCAGACAACGAGCCTGCTGTATCTCACGCATACACTAACTCTGTTGAGTGGCGGGGAACAATAAACTGACACTCCAATTTTTGTGCGTATAGGAATCTTGCATATGGGACTATATAAGGGATCTTGCATATGGGACTATATACTATATTTTTATATTATATATGTATACGCTATTAGCTTCACTTAGATATATTAGACTTATACAGTATATTATGATAAACAAACAAATGAACAAACATACAAAACATATGTCAATAGTAGTTTCAATAGCCCCAATACTTTTGAACCTTGTGTGTTTGTTATTTCTCCTGAGGGTTCAGGCTGGGCTTGCTGGACCTTGTGTGTTTGGGGTTTCTCCTGAGGGTTCAGGCTGGGCTTGCTGGAGCTGGTCGGATCAGAACAGCAGGCCCTCCCATTTTGGCCTCAGCACCCCCTTTTGTCTCTTGCAGTCTGCAGGTCTGGTGTTGACGTACTCGCTCTCCCTCTGGGCATTGCTTCTTAGTTTGTGCTGGTGGAGGGGAAAACACACCAGTGTGAGAGGTTTGCACCACCTAACCATAGTTAGCTACATCTCCTCTGAGACCTGAGGGCCTTGCACCACCTGACCATAGTTAGCTAGGCCTCCTCTGAGACCTCTGATAAACATTTGTACATCCTACGTCTTTTAAGGCCAATTCAGTTTAAGCTTTTTATTTCTTGTGGAGCGTCAGGTGTGTGTGTTGTAGCGGCTATTGTTAATGGCAATTAGTGTACCTGTCTACACTGACCCGGTTGGGTGTTGCACCTAGTCAATGAGCATATTACGATGCAGAAGGATTTACGTGTGTATTGAAGTTGCATAAAGAGTTGCCCTGTTGGGCATAAACAAGTATTCACTGCCGGATTGAACATGGAAGGAGCAGAATATAACAGCAGATGCTGTTACAACACAGCTGATGCTCCATCAGAAATATACGAGCTGGCTGAAGAGTTTTGCACGCACCAGACACATTCACACCAAAGATTTGCAACGAGAGGAAATCGTTGCAGAGCATCACTGAAAACAGCGGTGTGAATTTATCGCTGTAAGTTGTTGCAATTTGAGATTTTAGCAAGATGTTGGCAGTTGCAAGGTGTTTTCACACCATAGTTGTGATCAAGTCATGTCAGAGTTTTGGTCAGAGATGGAAGATGCTTCATCCTCACAGATCTCAGATACTTCTGTGGTGATTGGTGAGCTCATCACTCTTCACACATCACCTGCTGGGTGCAAAAGATTTACCCCCCACCTTACCGCATATGGGATTTATTTGTTATTTGGGGAAAAAAATGTTGACCGACTAGGTGGGATGTGAGATGTCAGTAACCTTTCTGTCAGACCTCTTTCATTTACATAATATGGTTTCGTTTTCCAAGGTAACCTTCTCTCTCTCTCTCTCTCTCTGAGTCAGTTTATTTTTTAACCCAGTCCTGTTCTAAGGTAATTCTATCCCATTTTCACAATCTGAATGAAATTTCTCACATCAGGCTCTCAGTTTATCTCCACATTATGTGGTGGACAAGGTACACAAATCCTGTACTTGAGTGAAAGTAGAGATACATATGGTTTAATGTTACTCCAGTAAAAGTAGAAGTCGTTCTTTCACATTTCCAATTGAGTGGAAGTCCTGAAATGTATTATGACTAATACAGTTGCATTTACTATTGTTGAAATGATTTGGCACAGACATAGGCATTCATTGAGCCTTTCTCCTTCATTCAAGGACACAATCAACTAAGAATTGTTGTATGTAGAAACTAAAAACAACTTAATTTTATATCTTATCTTAGATACTTCAAAGCAACCGCTTTTTGCTTTGTTGAATGCTTTACACTTTCGGACCAAATCAAGACGTTCCCTTTTGTGTTTGATTGTCTATCATTGTCTATAATTGTACATCTATCTATCATTACTGTCTATCATCATTTGCTCGATGGCGTCATGAGCAGGCGCGTCGTTAGACCTGGGCATTCGGGGCTATAGCCCAGGATTGTCTGGGGATAGCCCCGGATCTATGGGCCGTCAACAACAACAACAACAAAAACTCTAATCGTGAATGAAATAAATAGCCCCGTAGAAGAGACTTTTGTGTTTTGTGTCCATTATTGTGCATTAACAGCAGCGCAAGACAATCTGACGTGATCTGGGCAGGTTTAGAATCATTTGTTGCAAAATGTTGCAATTTCAAGTACCTTCTCCTCTACGCTATATCGCATTGCTGTTTCGTGCTTCTACTAACTAGCCTTAGCGAAATAAGTGTACAGAAGGACAAATGGATATTAGAAGTTTCTTTAGAAAAAACGGGCAGAGCAGGGACAAGAGGTGGAAACTCACAGTGTGTCATCATCTCCCGCAACCCAGGAGGACATTTCGATCAGCTCAGGTTCGTGAAACGCAGCCCTCAAAGACAACGTTGATCAATGCTGATGTTACTAGCTAGCAGGCTACCACTGCACCTCACTAACTTGAAGGACACTTTGTTTGAATAACTAGAAAGAGACACTAACTTATAGGCTAGTGACAAATGGTCAGAAAGAGCTTTAGTTTTTGAGATACCCCTACCGGAGGTAGAACTAAACCCAACAATGTTTTTCCTCATCTCTAAGGTCTCCCATATATGAAATGGATTCTTGGCTAAAATTATTTTACTAAGATTGTTAAATTAACAGATATTGTTATACACCCCAAAACCAAAAAAGGACTAAAATATAGCCTGTCTGTATTGGAGTTAAGGCATATAAATTAGTGCAGATCAATCACACAAGCTCTGAGAACTTTGAAACTTGGCATGTTTATAGTCAGGAAGTTGCTTTACCTACTAGAAATGACTGGACGTGAATATCTTGATGTAAAGAATGAATAGACATGTAAACATACACCTAAAATAAGCGGACATACAAAAAATAAATATCTATGCAGAATGTTTTCATTTACTTTGTAGCTGCTTTACCAGGGATTATCATAGAAACACATATGATGGCTTATGAGAAAGGTAGGGTTGCTAACAATACCTGTCACTCAATGTATGTGGTGTCCAAAAAATATGTCCAAAAATATAGTATCAGGGTCTCTCTATCTCATAAAAAGTTGGCACATCCCGATGACGAATCAGGGTGTTCTGTCACTCAATGTATGTGGTGTCCAAAATGAAAGAAAACGAAACACTGGCAAAATACAGTCTCAAGTCCAAATCACATTATCAGTGGTGAGAAGAATGTTGACATTCATTGTTACTGCAAGGTAAGCAGGGCTCAAATTATCTTTTTGTCTTTAAGGGGTCTCTCTATCTCATAAAAAGTTGGCACATCCCGATGACGAATCAGGGTGTTCTGTCACTCAATGTATGTGGTGTCCAAAATGAAAGAAAACGAAACACTGGCAAAATACAGTCTCAAGTCCAAATCACATTATCAGTGGTGAGAAGAATGTTGACATTCATTGTTACTGCAAGGTAAGCAGGGCTCGAATAATCTTTTTGTCTATAAGGGGGTCTCTCTATCTCATAAAAAGTTGGCACATCCCGAGGCGATACAATTTAATAGCCTAGGCGCTTGACACACGCACACCTGACAGATTTTCATAGAAATTGATTCCTTTGAATTAATTTCAACATATTATTGATTGCAATAGTCCATATTTCATTTCAATTTCACAATACAAAGAAATAGACTAAACGATTTAGTCGGAGTGTCATTCTCAATTTCATAACGCAACTCATTTGAACCAGACCACCGTCTCAGATAGGCTATCTGGAACCATAGGCAGAGGATAGCTACAGATCAATTCACACAATCATTGAAGTAGGCTGTATTATGGGTCATAATTCATGGGTTTGTCAATAAACATAGAAAAGGCGAAGCGCAAGTTCAACAGCAAACAGGACTTTTTCAGCACGTATCAAACCATGTAGGCTAGCCCAATGGACGCCTATGTAAATAGACAAAACACTCGCATCAAAGCAGGGTGAGTTCTTCGGTCTAGTGGTGTGGTGGTGAAGTGCAGTCATGCTTTGTTCAAGAGGGTAGGTCTATGTCCAGTAGTAGCCTATATTTTAATTTAACGTCTTTGGTAAGAGACAGGGACATCACTATGATTGAAAGACAGTGGGGGCTTAGCCCCCAGGGTTGTAAATCACACCTTAAAAGGGCTTCAATGGGCTCTCTCTCCTTGTCTTTCTCTCTCTCTGCCTACCTGTATCCCCTCTCTTTCTCACTAACCTCCCCTTTGAAACACACACACACACACACGCACACACAACCCTGCCAAAGTAGGAAGTAAGGAAGGAACATCTGACTGTATAGCAATTAGGAAATTTGACAGTTTGACTCTTACCCCAAACACCAGGACGATGACGAGAAGCACGACACAGAGCAGGGAGAGCATCACACAGCACACTGGCCACAGGGCCTGGGTGAGAGGGGCGGAGTCCTGCTGGGTCTGGGGGCACCCCGTATGGGAGGAGTTCAGGTGACCATGGCGACCATGGTGGAGATGTCTACGAGCCTGGTTCTGACCCTCATCAGGGCAGTGGCCCTCTGTGTGGGGGAATTCAGAGAGTCTGATATTAATACAATCCCCTACAGAAGCATTGGTCAGAGGAGGAAATTATATACAACTTCATGCTTTTATCACAACAGCAACAACAGCAACAACAACAGCAACAACAACAACAACAACAACAACAACAACAACAACAACAACAACAACAACAACAACAACAACAACAACAACACATTACTCAAATATGAACTTGAATGTTAAGGTTATAAAATGTATTAGAAATTGAATTGACAGCTTGTTAATCACAGATCACACAAAACAACATGGCACTGGCAAGAGTTAAATGTTTTTTTTTTTTTTAAGTTTAAGTTTATATACTCTTTTGATCCCGTGAGGGAAATTTGGTCTCTGCATTTATCCCAATCCGTGAATTAGTGAAACACACTCAGCACACCGTGAACACACAGTGAGATGAAGCACACACTAATTCCGGCGCAGTGGCTGCACTAATGCCTGCAACAACAGCGCTCTCGGAAAGGGGTAAACATAGAGCAGTGAGGGGTTAGGTGCTTTGCTCAAGGGCACTTCAGCCGTGCCTACTGGTCGGGTTCGAACCGGCGACCCGGTTACAAGTCTGGCACTAACCAGTAGGGGTTGCCCCCAAAAAGGTTCTTTACTTTTGCATATTCTCTTCTGCTATTTCTTTTTCCATGGGATTCAGATTCAGATTGCTAGTGGTTTCTGTGTTGTTGACATGTTGTGTTTGAGATTTTAAAAGGTCAGGGCACTCTCTGTTCCTCAGTAATGTGTATCTGTTCTCTTCTCTTGTACTGCAGTTTGACTTTCTGAATTCTGAAAGTGTGTGTGTGTGTGTGTTGGGGGGTGGTTCTGGGAGATGGAAATTTCCTTTTTTCTTGTGACTTGAACAGACTGAACACGTGTGTGTGTGTGCATACAACATGAGAAACATTGTTTAACAGTTGAAACTTCAAACTTCAAACTTGTGTGTGTGTGTGTGTGTGGTGGTCTTGACTATTACCTGTGATGAGAGCAGATATGCGCTTCTCTGCCTTGTAAGGTGGGGGGTACATCTTTTTCACCTCGCAGGTGTACACTCCAGCGTCACTATCGGTCACCTGTGAGATCTCGTACCACACCTTGTGCCCTACGATGTGCAGATACATGCCCTCCTTGACCGCCACCGTGTCACTCTGGCCTTTGACGGTGTGGTTGTGAATCAGAGGCCCCTCCTTGTGCAGGAGGACGGACCGCTCTTCTCCTTCCATATTTGCACAGCTCAGGTTGGCAGGGTGGGACAGGGAATGACGCACAACCCTGATGCTGGCTGACACACACATACACACACACACACACACACACACACACACACACACACACACACACACACACACACACGACACAAAATCACTGTTTAAAATCAAAATTATATACTGTACATAGCACATTTAAACACAGAGAAAACAACTATCTATATATGATGTAACATTTTTTTCTATTGTTTACACACCAAATCTTTGCATGTCACACACATTTTAAAAACCTGTCACCCAAACACCATAACCCCATACCAAATCTGCAAAGCCATACACTACATAGACTTAATAGCCCCCAAAGCCATACACTACATAGACTTAATAGCCCCCAAAGCCATACACTACATCGACTTAATAGCCCCCAAAGCCATACACTACATAGACTTAATAGCCCCCAAAGCCATACACTACATAGACTTAATAGCCCCCAAAGGTAGGACACCACCACTTACTTTCCCATTTCTTTACCATGCAGGTAAATCTGAATGAATTTGACCATAGCATTCTGTAAAATGAACTGAGTTACTGAATTCAGTCTCACTGATCTAATGATGTATTCAGCATTTAAACATTTAGCAACTGGCTAATACTGCCTGCCTCAGTGGAAAATGTGCGTTGTAAGCAGTGCCGTCTACTATAACTTTTGTGTTTGCAATTTAAGCAGCATAGAACTAGCTCCAGCGGGCAATCTGGTGAGTTTTTACACAACCAAAAAACTTCCATAAAAACCAGATCACACTTCTAATTGAGACCTGCTTTTTTGTCCAAACCTGTGGCAACATCAAGCTAGTGAAAGGGATTTACGTCTAATTGGAACTATGCTTTTAATAGAATATTCCATCTATTTTGAAAAAAAAAAACAGACAGTTCTTTCAATGCCACAAATCTTGGTAGTCAGTCATTGTACATCAATTATTACCGAGCCAATTAACAAACAATTAAACAGATTTTTAATATCATGTTCTACAACTGAGCTATCTTTTACAGTTAAATCAAACAACAACTATAACATCTACAAAACAACCACACTTTACTACAGACTACAGGAAGTGGGTTCAGACTTCATACACACTGTCAAAGACAAACAAACTTTCTCCGACACAGACAAAAGACTCTCAACCAAACATATTCTCCTATTCATAGCATTAATGATCTGATAACCTAAAATTTTAATTACGCCAAAATGCATAGGCTTAAAACTCCCAAATAGACACCTGTCGCTTTTACACGCCTGGTGGTTACATATCTGGATAAATAGAGGCCTGTTTTTTAGTGTCGGGTTGTATTTAATCCCCTAAAACCCGCTAGATCGATATGGACGTTTGATTAAAACGTGTTTCATCTACCACAGCTCTCCCCGGTGCTGAAGCTGTTGTAAACAGATGCAAGATTTCTCTTCTCTCTCTCTCTCTTTACAAATAACCTTAGTTGGTTTGGATGTAAATGGTGCGTGGGAAAAGGCTTGATCCATTTTGCTAATGAAGGAAGACTGATTTTTAAATGGTGAAACAACATTCTGTACCACTGGTTTGCTGTGTGTATTAACAGGGGGTGGATTGAGTAATTGATCCATAGTATGGTTCAATAAAAGGGATTTCAAAAGTCAAAGTCTTCTTCTTCTCTCTCTGTCTGTCTGTCTGTCTGTCTGTCTGTCTCTCTCTCTCACCACTGAAGCTGGTGTAAAAAGATCCTCATTGTGGTCCCCCCAGCTGCCCATTTGTCCACCCCAGTGCCCAGTGCCCAAGACGGTGCCCCCGGTGGATACCCACTGATGCAGTCTTCAGCACGGGTCTGGAGCAGAAGTGCCAGGCAGAGGGAGACGACTGTGGAGAGTCCTGAGCTGCGGAGCTTCGCCATGTCTGCTGGGGAGCCAGACGCAGAGTGAGGGAGGGAGGGGAGGAAATGAGGCTACACATACCCATGCTGTCACACATATGCACACACACACACGCATGCATGCGCGTGCACACACACACAGACACACACACATGCATACACACACATACACGCATGCATACATACACACACACATGCACGCATGCAGACATACACACACACACAAACATACATATGCACAAACATACACACACACACACACACACAACAAAAAGAGGAACCATAAAGAAAAGTACACAACACACATACCCATCCAACCGCCCATACACTTGCCCCTTATGCAGAGAGGAGTGGTCTAGACAGACAGACGTGATGTTGGAGGCAAGGTAGAGCAAGTTTATTTTGTCACACTTCCATCTTTGCTTTGCTTATCAACAAACCATCTCTTCACACTCTGTTAACTACAATTTTATAATTAAAATTAAGGTTAGGGGGTGACCTTGGCTGACCTTAATTGTCAGTAACAACAAATTGACATACTGAACTTGAATCTGAACTTGAATGTTAACAGATGATCTGTTGAGTCTCCATGGGGCGGACTACTATTACCATCACTTACAGTATACAGCATGTTTCATATATAAAGGAACTGTAATGTACTTTACAGAAACAGATACAGAGCAGGTCAGAGAATGAGCAAGAGGGGGTGGAGGGTGGGAGAGAGAGACAGACGTGGAAGGTCGGGGAGAGAGAGAGAGAGAGCATGGTTCGAATTGGGGGGATGAAATAAAATGTAATGTTATCTAATATTGCATGTAATTAAATGCAGTATTACCATCACATACCAACAATTCAGGATGTAATCTAATGAAATACGATTTTCAAACCCTCACCCTCATTGGGCTGTACCATTTCTCTGGTACGTTCAGACTGTGTTCTTTGCTATGATATGATACTGACGAATTAAAACAAATGCACAGTGGAGGCTGCAAAATCCTGATATACGAAATAGGTTAAAGAAGCCCTATTGGTCTGGTTATTCCTTCGCTGTTTCTGGGTTTTCGCCTGATTTGGGCTCGCATTTTTCACGACATAGCTCCCCCTGCAGCTGCGGTAGCAAGTGACGGCTACGCTAAACCCCCACTAGCTAGCGAGCTAGCCATCAATAAACCAAGCTAAACACATACAGGGCTCACAATAAAACGGTCGAGCAAACACATTATTCAAGCGACTATCAAACCACATTACAAAATGGAAGTTCACCCAAGGATAGGCTACTTACAATTTCAACAGCAACAAAGCCAAGTCGGAGTCCGTTTTGCAGTCTTCTTAGAAACTACACTCTGACTACATTTTCGAGGCGCGATAGGATAGTCTACTTCCGCTGAGTCACATCCGGATGTGTTCGGACCGCGACCAGAAAGTTGCATATTTGTTTTTTCCGAGGAGAAACACTAGGGGGAGACGAAGCACCCACCAAACGACCCAAAAAGTGTTGTAGAACCATCAGAACGACTCTCAACCTGCATAATTAAGGTCATTTTTGCTAAAATTGTTGCATAGGGCTTCTTTTACAAGCGGTGGCCATACATTTGTCTAATATTTCACTGCCTTTGTAATATAGTGATAGACAACCTTTGAAAAACATTGAGTAACAAGATCGCTATGGCTTAACCGGAGGTCTCCTTCCACTCAGCAGCCATTGCTGCTGCTTAGCTTTAAAATCATTAGGCCTACAATCACACACGCCGTAGGAGTTCCATATATTGACTGGCATTATTAGAGATCAACCTGTCATAAGTGCTCCTTGTTGGTGCCCCCCACCCAATCCCAATCCTCCCCCACCTTTTTTATGCAGCCCTTGCCATTTAATCTACTAAACCCCTCTTCTACTGCACTTTTTACTCGCATTTTATTCCATTATTATTCCATTATTTACTTCCATTATTCAAGCGACTATCAAACCACATTACAAAATGGAAGTTCACCCAAGGATAGGCTACTTACAATTTCAACAGCAACAAAGCCAAGTCGGAGTCCGTTTTGCAGTCTTCTTAGAAACTACACTCTGACTACATTTTCGAGGCGCGATAGGATAGCCTACTTCCGCTGAGTCACATCCGGATGTGTTCGGACCGCGACCAGAAAGTTGCATATTTGTTTTTTCCGAGGAGAAACACTAGGGGGAGACGAAGCACCCACCAAACGACCCAAAAAGTGTTGTAGAACCATCAGAACGACTCTCAACCTGCATAATTAAGGTCATTTTTGCTAAAATTGTTGCATAGGGCTTCTTTTACAAGCGGTGGCCATACATTTGTCTAATATTTCACTGCCTTTGTAATATAGTGATAGACAACCTTTGAAAAACATTGAGTAACAAGATCGCTATGGCTTAACCGGAGGTCTCCCTTCCACTCAGCAGCCATTGCTGCTGCTTAGCTTTAAAATCATTAGGCCTACAATCACACACGCCGTAGGAGTTCCATATATTGACTGGCATTATTAGAGATCAACCTGTCATAAGTGCTCCTTGTTGGTGCCCCCCACCCAATCCCAATCCTCCCCCACCTTTTTTATGCAGCCCTTGCCATTTAATCTACTAAACCCCTCTTCTACTGCACTTTTTACTCGCATTTTATTCCATTATTATTCCATTATTTACTTCCATTATTCAAGCGACTATCAAACCACATTACAAAATGGAAGTTCACCCAAGGATAGGCTACTTACAATTTCAACAGCAACAAAGCCAAGTCGAGTCCCGCTTTGCAGTCTTCTTAGAAACTACCTCTGACTACATTTTCGGTAGCGATAGGATAGCCTACTTCCGCTGAGTCACATCGGATGTGTTAGGTTGTTATGACCAGAAAGTTGCATATTTGTTTTTTCGAGGAGAAACACTAGGGGGAGACGAAGCACCCACCAAACGACCCAAAAAGTGTTGTAGAACCATCAGAACGACTCTCAACCTGCATAATTAAGGTCATTTTTGCTAAAATTGTTGCATAGGGCTTCTTTTACAAGCGGTGGCCATACATTTGTCTAATATTTCACTGCCTTTGTAATATAGTGATAGACAACCTTTGAAAAACATTGAGTAACAAGATCGCTATGGCTTAACCGGAGGTCTCCCTTCCACTCAGCAGCCATTGCTGCTGCTTAGCTTTAAAATCATTAGGCCTACAATCACACACGCCGTAGGAGTTCCATATATTGACTGGCATTATTGAGATCAACCTGTCATAAGTGCTCCTTGTTGGTGCCCCCACCCAATCCCAATCCTCCCCACCTTTTTATGCAGCCCTTGCCACTGCTTTAATCTACTAAACCCCTCTTCTACTGCACTTTTACTCGCATTTTATTCCATTATTATTCCATTATTTACTTCCATTATTCAAGCGACTATCAAACCACATTACAAAATGGAAGTTCACCCAAGGATAGGCTACTTACAATTTCAACAGCAACAAAGCCAAGTGGAGTCCGTTTTGCAGTCTTCTTAGAAAGAAACTTTCGGGCGCGATAGGATAGTCTACTTCCGCTGAGTCACATCCGGATGTGTTGGGACCCGCACCAGAAAGTTGCATATTTGTTTTTCCGGAGGAGAAACACTAGGGGAGATTTAAGCACCCACCAAACGACCCAAAAAAGTGTTGTAGAACCATCAGAACGACTCTCAACCTGCATAATTAAGGTCATTTTTGCTAAAATTGTTGCATAGGGCTTCTTTTACAAGCGGTGGCCATACATTTGTCTAATATTTCACTCCTTTTGTAATATAGTGATAGACAACCTTTGAAAAACATTGAGTAACAAGATCGCTATGGCTTAACCGGAGGTCTCCCTTCCACTCAGCAGCCATTGCTGCTGCTTAGCTTTTAAAATCATTAGGCCTACAATCACACGCCTGTAGGGAGTTCCATATATTGACTGGCATTATTTCAAGAGCCCCCCCCCAATCAATCCTCAAGCCCTGTCATAAAAGCATATTGCTGCAGAAAAACTGTTTTGTAAATATGTGACAACTTGTATCCTTGTATATTGCTGCAAAAAAGTTTTGTAATATAACACCAGGCGCACAATGCACTAGGCTACATTATATGAAATGCCTATAGGCTAAACAACGTGAACAAAAGTCAAACAAGTCGTTTTTTTTCATTTGCTTGATGTTTAGTAGGCTTAGTATGATTTGCTAGTATGATGAGTTTCTTTTAACTTGTCGGCCAACCAGCCACGGTCATATTTCGAAGGAAAATTGAGAGAGAGAGGGTGGGAAAGAGAAGAGAGAGAGAGGTTGAGGGTGAGAGAGAACAGAACAAAAGAGACATGAGTGAGAGGGTAGGGAGTGAGAGTGGACAGACGGGCAGATAAATCAGGGGAAAGACAGACAACACGTGTGTGTGGGGTGAAAAAAATAAAGAAATACAGCGGGGAAAATAAGTATTTAACACGTCAAAATTTTTTTCAGTAAGTATTCTTCCAGTGAGGCTATTCGCAGGAAATTTTCACCAGACATTAGTATTAACTTAGGTAATCCACACATATATAAAAATCCAAACATCTAAAAGTAGTGCTATGAGTAAAAAAGTGGAATGGCACAGGGAAAAAGTATTGAACACGCTAAGAAAAAGCAGTACACAAACGCAAAAAGAATGGCAAGGAACAAACTGGAATCTATAAGTAGTTAGAGAAATTATCCCTCCTACCTGTACAAATTGATATAAGCTGGGTTAGTACATACTGTTGGCTATAAAAAGTTTTTTTGTTAGCAAGGTGTCACACAAGAAACATTTCATGATGGGTAAAAGCAAAGAGCCCTCCCAAGATCTTTGCAACCTTATTGTTGCAAAATATATTAATGGAACTGGTTACAGATGCACTTCAAAACTTCAGAATCATCCAGCAAGCAGTATTGGAGCCATTATTTGCAAGTGGAAGGAACATCACTACATCATCCACTGGCCATGCACAGGATCTCCTTGCAAGATTTCTGACCAGGAAGTCAGAAGGATAGTCAGAAGAGTAGCCTAAGAGCCAAGGACCACTCTGAGAAAGCTCCAGAAAGATTTGGAGGCAGCAGCTACAATTGTTACAGAGAAAATCATAGGTAATGCACTCCACCGCCATGGCCTCTATGCACGCTCATCCCGCATGACTCTATTGCTGAAGAAAAACATGTCAAAGCTCGTTAAAGGTTGCTACACAACATTTGAACAATCCTATGAAATACTGAGAGAATGTATTCTGGTTAAAATTTTTACTTTTCGGATGTCATACTACACACCATATTTGGAGGAGAAATGGCACTGTGCATCACCCTAAAAATACCCTACCAACAGTGAGGTTTGGAGGTGGTGGCATCATGGTGTGGGCTGTTTTTCATCTCATTGTACTAGCAGACTTCATACAGTTGAAGGAATGATGAATGGAGTCATTTTGTTCCGGAAGAATCTTTACATCCACCAGGATGATGAGGATGAGACATGGCTAGACCTTCCAGCAGGACAATGATCCAAACCATTCAGTAAAGGAAACTCTCAATTGGTTTCAGAGAAAGGAAATCAAGGCCCTGACTTTAATTCAATTGAACAGTTTTGGAAGTTAACTAAAGATCAGGATTCACAACAGGGACCCCTGAAATCTTCAATATTAAAGGACTATCTGTTTAAAAGAATGGGCCAAACACAGACCAGAATACTGTGACTGATTAGTTTCATCATACAGGAAATGCCTTAAAGCTGTCATTACGAATAAAGGCTTTTCCACAAAGTATTTAAGAAATTTCAGCAGGCGTGTTCAATACTTTTTTCCTGTGTCATTCCACTTTATTGCACATAACTCTACCTATGGACTTTAATGTTTGGATTTTTTTTATATGGGTGGATTATCTGAGTTAATACTAATGTCTGGTATACTAATGTATGCAAATAGCCTCATTGGAAGTATACTTACTGAAAAAAATGTTGACGTGTTCAATACGTATAGAGATACACGGAAAGAGGGAGGAATGGAAAGAAATGTGTAGGTGGTGAAAATGTGCAGATACCAAACTGAATCATCACTCACGTCAAGCAGAAGAGTCATATAAAAGCATACAATTTCCATAGAGACGGCTGGGTTTCTCACTTACCAACATTAGCCTACTATATGCGGGCACAGCCACAGGACAAAAGACGCGCAGTGGCCGGCCACTACGCTAAAAACGTAACCTAGTTGGCTGCTCTAACCTAGTTTTGCATTGGTTTGTGTGCCCCTCATGTCATGCCTTCATTTCTGCCCCGGAGTTGTGCACACATTTTTTTTTTTGCGACGTTGCAAGTTATGTTTATAATTTGATACAATTTCCATGAAGCAGTGGTTTGCACCACTGGGATTCTCAAGGAGTTGGATCAAAATGTATTGGAGTATAAACTTGCATTTTTGATTGGCTTTGAGCTTCAAAGGAGAATTCCAGTGTGATATTGACCTAAAGTGTGTTGAAACATGATACCGAGTGTGAACGTATGTCTCATAGCTCACCTCGGCTTGTCCCCTCCACTCAGAAATCTGGCGCTAGTTAGCCAATGCTACCAACACAGTGTTTCGTTGTGGTACCTCGGGCATCGGCCTAGCCATGCAAATAAATCACTGTTTTACACCATTTATGAGGCTCAAAGTAGCTCCATACTTCATTGGTAGACTTCCAAGGGCCTTAACATTTAAAACAAGACATGGAGAACTTTGAAAAAGCACTGGTAGTTTATTTACAAGATGATTTATACAGACAGTACCTTAAGGAATTTTACCGCTCAACGCCTTCTTGAATTTAGTCACGATAAGTTGGCGGCGGCACTGAAACGAACAGGTATGATAAGGGATCAGATTCCAAAAATAATTCAGTGGAAATGCATGGATTCAGTTGCTTCCAGTAGCAGCAACTGGAATCCATGCATTTTCACGGAATTATTTTTGGATTAAAAATAGACGATAGATCCAAGTATGTGACAAATCTCATTTGTACTCTCCTCCACTAGTTGCTAGACATCCAGAGCTTGATTCAAGCCCAAAATCGCTGCACACAGTTTTCAGGAAATACAGTGTATTAGCCTACACGCGAGAAACATGAAGACGTGCATTTGTTTGTAATGACGTGGAAGCGATGCAGGCCATAGTTTTGCACAAATTGAAGCAGAAATAGGCCTACACCAAATGTTGAAAAAACGTTCACGTGTGATGAAGTCTTGGGTAGGCTATGCTATTTACCTATTCTGATTCTGAAGGAGAATATGCTAGCTGCCTTTTGGAGATTATGATCGATCGTCTATTGACTGATAGTCACGGTGCGTCTGTGAATGGAGGTGCGTTTTTGCGTACGACGGTGTCCACTAAGCATACCATGCTTATTTCGAACCTTTGACCAAAATAGCTCGAGGTGGCAGTGGTAATCGTGATGATAGTGTCCATAGTGGATGTGGTACAGACAGCTCTGAAGAACTACAAAGTCACCCGCGATAGGAACTGATTTGTCCAGGCTACTTTATTGTAGGCCTAATAGCGGTTTGTGGAACAGGCTAGTAATAGTTTACTATTGTTACATCTTAGGCCTACTGTTTTCCTGTTCATTTGTTATTTAGGTAATATGACAAAAAGAAAGTAAACCTGCTGAAATATGTTCAACATCCAGTACACTGCAAAAACTGCTTATCTAACAAAATCTAACCAAGTGTTATTAATCTTATATCAAGATAAAAAAAAACCTAGTTGGTATTGTTTTCAGTATAAAGAGATTTACCTAGCACTTTCTTGTGAAATCATTTGACTTAATTAAAAAAAAAATGACTTATTTTAAGACATCTCATCTTGAAAACAAGCAAATTTGTCTGCCAGTGCGTTAAGCAAATTTGTCCTAAAAACAAGCAAATTTGTCTGCCAGTGCGTTGAGCAAATTTGTCTTGATAAGACTCCTTAAAACTAGATGTACCGCATAGCGGTACAAAATATGACCGCCGCTCAGTCCTGTACATCCGTTCCGCGAAAATAAATCACACTTCAATTTGTCTCCATATTTTACTCCATCCCCCACTTTTGAAACTTTTGTGTATGCTTGTTTGGCATGCCTGAGTGTGTGTGTGCGGCTGCACAGAAAGTAGCCTACTGGTGCTGAAAAGGTGAATAGATTGTAGAATAGCCAAAGAAGATGTAGCATTGTTATAAAACCTTTAAAATCTCTAAACAATCACAAGTAGGGCAGTTCATCACAGTTCATCCATTGCAACTGGATTGATGAAAGGTCACTTACACCTGTAGGCTACATTGTATTTGGGAAAAGCAAAAGGTATCAGCATAATGTTATTTATTTATTTTTTTTATTTTTTTTATGTATTTATAAACAAAAAACATCTCTGTCAGTTCCATGCCGTTTTCAACAGCTATCAAAACAAAGGTCATTTTGGATGGATGGATTTTTTGTGAATGTTTCTTCTTCTACATAAGATTGTAGTCATCTTTAGTTCATGTAATACTTTATTGTCAATGCACAAATTAAGTAACAGTAGTCTGAAACGTTATTGTTAATGCACAAATTAAGTAACAGTAGCCTAGTCTGAAACGAAATGCTGTTTTACATCTAACCAGTGGTGCAAATAACTGACATGTCCAAATGGGCCTTGATGAAATGCGCCGCTAGACTGTGCATACACATTTTAACGGGCCAAAGTTGAAGAGCTTTGTCCGTTATTGTTCGCGGCAAATATAGGCTGATTCATGTTCCCTTGCATTGTTTAACTGAGGTCCATGGCTAAAGTCTGGCTTTCATCAGACCAAGCTCAATCTTTTAAGAAATCAAAAAATAAATAGCGGGCAGATCAGGCTGGGTTCACCCAGCCCTAGTCCATAGGCACCGATATTGTTTAATTTTCGATTGAGATATACGCTCTGGCTATTCTAAATGCAAAAATGCATCAGGGAGTTATGACAAAAACAGTAACTAACAAACTAGATCCTAATAGAAAGCTGTTAGCTTCCCTAAGCTACAGGTAGGATTATAAGGTAGGCCTATTTACAACATAAATTGTCAATAGGCTATGCTGGCGACACAAATAAAATCTCCTTTGGAAACCAATGGCTTCGCCTTACAGTATCAAAGCCCGGACTTTAAAGCGGTCATATCATTGGCGAAAAGTTGTAATAACATTCACACAGCTCCATGAGTCAAGGAAAGCGCCAATGAAGTAGCCACTTCTAAATGGGACCCACTACACAGTAGCTTAAAGAATTCGGTGTGATATTGACCTAAAGTGTATTGAAACATGATACAGTGTGAGCGTATGTCTCATAGCCCATCGGCTTCCCTGCACTCCAAAACCTGGCTGAGTTAGCCCGATGCTACCAACAGCTTTTCAATATGGTGGTGCCCGGATACAGACCTATGCAAATAAATCACTGTTTACACCCATTTACGAGGGCTCAATGTATCTCCACACTTCATTGGTAGACTTGGGGGGCCCTGACATTTAAAAGCGAGACATTGAGAACTTGAAAAAGCACTGGTAGTTTTACTTACAAGACGATTTATACAGACGAGTATCTTCAAAGTTTGGCGTTTGCGACCATCTTGAATTTAGTCACGATAGTCGCATAACGAGTAAGAATGAACTGGTATGATGGGGATGTTTCAAAACACCGGTGAAGGGATTCCAGTTTCTTCCAGCAGCAGCAGGGATCCAGCATTCCACCGAATTATTTTTGGAATTCCCTTTATCATTGCTGTTCATTCTTACCGCTTTGACTTATCGCGGGACTAAAATTCAAGATGGTTCAAACGGAAACTGCTGTCTGTATCCAGTAAACTACCGAGCCAAAGTTCTCAATGTCTGCTTTTAAATGTCAGGGCCCGAATTACCAATGAAGTGTGGAGATACATTACTCGTAAATGGATGTAAAACAGTGATTTATTTTATAGCCCGATGCCGAAGCACCACACTATTGAAAAAAGCTGTTCTAATTCTAGATTTTGGAGTGCAGGGGACAAGGTCAATATATCATGTTTCAATACACGAATTCTCCTTTAAACGCTAAGTCAATTTCAAGACTCTTTTCCTCAGTGGTTCCATGTTGGTGGAATGAGTTGCCCAGTGCTCTTTGTTCTTGTGATAGTTTTTGGTCTTTTAAGCACTTCTTATACATTATGGTTTGTATGCAGTAGTACTGTTTTATTTTCATTATACTGTAGGCTGTTGATTAATTTGACATTGTTTATTATTGATATTCTCCTTAATGTAGTCTTACCATGTTTTTGTTATTATATTATTGATTGAATGGGCATTATTATTTATTATTGCTTTCCCCCCTCATTTTCATTGTTTATTTCATTAGGCTATTGATTGATCCCTGTTTTAAGTATTATATTGTTTTGTATTTGTTAAGGGTAACCATAACCATCATCATCATAATGTGGTATTTTCTTATGCACTTGAAACAAAGAATAAAAATGTTTCTTTAAACGTAGTACCACTTTAAACACATCACACACTGAACAGCAAAGTCGCTTCCTGATTATGTGTAAAATGTTTACAGAGTATCCTGATGTAGTAGGTCCATGTTCTCATATTTTTACAGCTGACGAAGGCTGCAGTAGTACATTTTTGATTTATAATGGAGCACCCTCTCTGGTGAAAGACTAGCAAGCATGTGGTAGAGGCATACGATTACAGACATATTATTGAGAGCCTATCAATGAGTTGTCACAGTTTTCAATTTAGACGTATTATTTTGAAATGATGTACGTCTACGGAGGATTTTACACATCACTGGCAAGATCTGATCAAATCATACCAATGCAAAATGCTTCTCCTGCAGTGCAATCGCGAGGTAACAACGATACCTTAACGATTTTCAGATACCGCTGTTCTGAGCATACTAAGCAAATTGGCCATTTGTAACTTTGAATCCCCTCCTCACGTTAAGCTATGGTCCAATAATGTGTTCACTGAAACACAAGTAACGTTATTTGTCGGGCTGATTCATAAATGGGCATACCGAGGTTGTCGACCTAGCAGGCTAGGTGGCGTTTATTGCCATTCACAAAACTAAGCAAGAGTTAACGTTAATGAAACTTAACACCGCCTTCTCCAGTGACAAAGTGTTCAAATGAAGTTGCAACGATGATGGCGGCAATTATTGGTTACGTTAAACCATTTGAAACAAGTAGGACTGTAAATGATGGTGACTGTGGCTAACGTCACTTCGGATCAATATAGCAGAGCCCTTTTACTTTACCTATCAACTGGCTAATGCAAGCATGATGTAGCATGCTGTGAGCTAATATACTTAGCATTTACAAAAGAACAGCACATATCTTTTTTCACAAAGAATCTGTCACAACTAACAATGATGTCTCTTACAAACAACTACACAATGTATGACTATCAATATGTATTTAGTCAGACTGTGATAAGATATAGCCTAATGATAATAACAGCAACACTTATTTAGGTTAGATTATGTGTCGAAATCAGGTGTCATTAAAATAAGTGAGCGATGACGTGGTAGTATCTGCAGCCTAGACGGTAAAACATAATGGACAAAGCGTCGTGTCTGCAGCCAGCCAGCTGTCAATCATAGGTGTAAACACGCCCTTTTTAGATTTGTTAATATAACATTAAAAAAAATAATTTCAGCGAGAAAAGAAAAATTGTGTGTATTGAAGCATCTTGAAAACTATTTTTGTATCAACAACTTTTTATTCGAAAAAATAGTTTTCAAGATGCTGAAAAGTGACACGGAAAGTTGGTTACTTCGCCATTGAAATACATGGGGATGGGCGGAGTTACACATTGTACTGCAGCCAGCCACCAGGGGGCTCTGGACTAACGCTCGCATCACTCTTAACAGACGGCACACTGTCCAGTTCTATATATACAGTCTATGGACAGAACAGTCAAGAGTGATAAGAAGCGAGCGGGAGAGAGAGATGGGGGAGGTCGGGAAATGAACGCGGGTCGGATACGAATCTGGGTCCCCGTGGGCACTTGGGCCCGGGCCTGTGGAATGGGCGCTACAGCCGCTTGTGCCACCAGGCCCCCCGAAACACGGATACCTTTTTACCATCAGCTCTTGAGGCTGCGTTGCTCTGTGCTCCACCACGGAG
The DNA here is from genome assembly GCF_017589495.1 of Alosa alosa. NCBI lineage: Eukaryota > Metazoa > Chordata > Actinopteri > Clupeiformes > Clupeidae > Alosa > Alosa alosa. The sequence continues at coordinate 10,265,792 of NC_063191.1, forward strand.
TGCCGAGCTAATCTGCCTTTCCATTTCTGACAACTTTAGAGACATTTTTCAAATAGATCTAGATCTCCGTTTCTCGAGTTCACCAAGTACTGTCGTCGGAACGGAAAAAAATGAAAACAATCGGTTTTACCTAGCTCAAGTTGCTGCGGCCAACAGCGCTACACTTTGGGGGCATGTTCGTGCTCAGCTGTTGGCTGCAGCAACTCGAGCTAGGTAAAACCGATTGTTTTCGGAGATCTATGTGAAAAATCACTGGAAATGTGATTTTTATGCGTGTGTGAATCATTGATGCCTGGGCAGTGGTGGGTGGTGTGTCAGTTTATTCCCCTTTAACTGTGCCATATTGTGCCATGCTGGTTTGGGACTTTTTCCTGTGTCTGAAACAAAACCACGACTTGCAATGGACACGGAAACCGGAAACAGAATTTTCCCTAGAAAATGCGTATTAAAGACATTTGGGTCAGGCTGGGGGTTGAGGATGGTTTCACAATATTAGTCAATGGATTTTAGAATGGATTCCTGTTCACAAAAGTTCAAGCTAATAAATATATTCTTTAAAAAAGGACAAGTTAGAGGATGGCTATGTTGAGTTGTCGGTGGTTGAGGGGAGTAGCTGATACGTAGAGGAGCTTGTCAAGATCTATAACCTTCTTCTGAGTGTTGTTCAGATTGTTGTTTGTCTCTGGTCTTGGGGATTTTATATCGCTGTGTGTGTGTGTGTGTCCCTGCTTCTAGCACCTTGTGTGGTAACTGCAAAGGAAACTGTCACAGGAAACTGTGGGCTCAAGAACTCAGCTGCACCCTCAGTGCTCCTGAATGTCTCATGTTCACCCCCAACTTCAACAGCCACACTACGCTTTCAGAGTTGGATTACAGAGAATTTGGCCTACATGTGTTCACCCACCATTCATTGTGTGTGTGTGTGTGTGTGCGCCTCAGAAACTGTTACCCTTGAGTAATGCCCTAAACAACTGTGGGTACAATGTAACTGTATTGCCCTGATCTTTGCTCTTTTAAGAATCCAAAAAAAAGAATGAAAATGTGTGTGTGTGTTGTTTGTGTTTGAGCATGGACAGAGGTGTGTATGTATTCGGGTATAGGCAGAGGTGTGTGTGTGTGTGTTTGAGCATGGACAGAGGTGTGTATGTGTTCGGGTATAGGCAGAGGTGTGTGTGTGTGTCATTGGTGTGTGTTTCAATATGTGTGTGTGTCATCACTCATTGGTGTGTGTGTGTGTGTGTGTGCGTGTGTGAATCATTGATGCCTGGGCAGTGGTGGGTGGTGTGTCAGTTTATTTATATAATCCAGCTGTAAGAACCAGCAGTCAAACCAGTCACTTCACAGAGTAAACAGGGACATGCAGCAAGTCACGACATATGACAAGTCACATATGTGCTGCCCCCCAAAAAAAAAAAAAAATAAAAAATAAATTGTTTACTGTGCATTTCAACTTCTCTCTGTAGATTACTTACTACTTACACTCTCACTTGGAATCTTGTATGGAAATATACCCATGAAAGACAGAAGAGCTTTAGGTTTTGAGCAACAGTGTGTACATGATGTATCAAAAATTCAAAAATGTCATATTATGACAAAAGTGTTGAATGAATGAATGAATATCTGGTGATTGGTAATACCCAAACACACCTAAAAACACAAAGAAAACTGAGCACTAATCAGTCTGAGGCTTAAGTTATTGTGTACCTGTTCAAGTGTGTACTTTTACATTGAGTACAGTACTGTTTGTGCCCCATTACTCCCCATTTCTAATACCTACATGATGTATCAAAAATTTTAAAATGTCATATGTTTACATGTTTACATTTTGAAACAAATGTTTGCTTTATTTCTTGCTTGCATTTTGAATGTTGTGTTTCATTTTGCTTGAGATTTGAGGCATTTTGCATTTTATGTGTGCAATAGTGGCTTTTGTGTGTAAAGTTTTGAGAAATAGACACTTTTGAAGAACTATTTTCAGTGAGCCAATGGAAAGTACCACCAACCATACACCTGCATGCATCGTTTGCAAGCAATGGAAGGTGCATGCAGAGGCATTTAGGTGGGGTCAGTTCAAGTTTTTGCAATAGGCAAAAAACTGTAAGAAGTTGGTCACAGCATAATGTCTGTAATGACAGGCCTTGGACACTAGGTGGCAGTAAATACAAAGAACATAAAGAGCTCTCCTGTCCCTACTGCCCTGTGCATGTATTACTGTAACAGACCACAGACACTGCTCAGTGACTTAGAAGCATTTATCTGTTTTATTTATCTGTGTTTTGAAAATGGCATGTTAATGACATGTTAGCTCTGTTAAAATATTTCAACTCTAAACAGAAATGTATGCCCATAACAACACTCACACTGACCAACAGAAACCTGAGTGAGAGACAATAGACTATAAATAGAACCGTTATTCTTGAAGACTCAGAGAAATAAAAAGAAGAGAAGAGATATGAGAAGAGAAGATGACAGCGAGAGGAAACCGGAGAGTGGAAAAAGGGTCCTCGCAGATAGGGGGTGATGTGCCTGAGGTCGTAATGTGACTCGCTGACCACGAGTCGTTTGATGTGGCTGCCTTGAAGTAGCCGCGTAGGACAATCTCAGTGCTGGCTCTTGTTTCCACCATTCCTGCCGTCTCCTCTACCACAGGTTCTGAGAAACACCAGGCCTGTCCTCAGTCCTCGCACACAGGACACGACATGACCAACCACCTCCGTCCAGCGTGTCCTGTGGCAGCCATCGCTCGGGTTTCTCTTCATCTCGTACAAATCTTTCGCCTTTTACTAAAGATTTCCGTAGAGGGGAACAGCCCCGAATTTACGGTATTTTTGGAAGCTCTGCTTCGGCGGAGCTGCACCTTTCTGTCCAAAGTCAAGCGTCGTGTTGCGCCGGCCGTGGGGGTCCGCTTTTGCTTGTCCCGCCCCCCAGTAACCCTCTAAGTGGTGGGGCCCTCGCTAGGGGGGGCGCCGGACCCCGTAGAGTTGTGGGGTATCGCTTCTCGGCCTTTTGGCTAAGATCAAGTGTAGTATCTGTTCTTATCAGAGATGGCGACGGCGGACCTGGTTAGGGGACTTCCGAAGTTTGGAATACGTTTCTGGGTGCCGGTGGAGAAGAGGACGACGCTTACCCGAGAGCGCTTTGGAGTGGCTGTGGTGAAGGAGGTACTGCGGGCGATGGATAAGGAGGGGCTGTGTCTACAGAGTGCGGTGGATAGGACGTGTTTCGATGTCACCTTCTGGTCGTCGGAGGGCATGGAGAGGGCTTATCGGCTGCTTCGTTCGGCTGATGAGACGCCGGTGCTGGCTGGACTGCGCACGTTGAGGTGGGGAGATATCGCCACTGTCGTGGTGCAGATGTTAAACCCCCACGTGCTGGAGCAGAATGTTCGGAGTTTCCTGGGACGGTACTGTTCGTCGGTTATAGAGGAGCAGCGGATTTTGGATGTCAATGGCTTTTGGACGGGGGAGTGGAGATATCGGGTGCGATTTCGGACGACAGAGGAGAGTCGCCAGTTGCGGCCTCCCTTTGCATTCTCGCTGGGCCCGGACAGAGGGAGAGTCTTCTTGCCGGATCTGCCAAGTGAGTGCTGGGCTTGTGGGGGTTTGGGGCATCTACGTGGTCAGTGTACTGTGAAGTCTTGTTGCGCTGTGGGACTGTCGGGCACTTAGTTAAAGACTGTAAGGAGTTGCGGGGATTGTGTTTTGTGTGGGGGGACTGATCGTCTGTTTGTGGAGTGTCCTAAACAGAGGAGTTATGCTGGTGTGGTGACGGGGCAGCTTGGAGGCGGCCAGAGGTCTGGCATTGTAGGGGCTTCTGTTTCTGTTATGGGGGCTCCCGTGGTGTCGGGTTTGGTGAAGAAGGTGCCTGCGAAGACGGTGCCTGTTGCTGGGAAGACTGCGAGTGGAGTGACGGTGGCAGGAGTGTCTGGTGGTTCAGGAGCTGGGCCGCATGTTAGCCAAGATGGATGCGCGGCGGCTATGGCTACGGCTAGGCCGCATGGCGTCCAAGATGTCCGCCCTGAGGTCGGAGGTGCTGCTGGGTCGAAGGGTGAGGTGGGCATGGCTGTGGAGAAAGTCGTGGAGTTGAGCTGGGCGGATGCTACTGCTTCCCAGGACGCTGAGATGGCTAAGTGGGCGGTTAGGGCGTCGGGGGCAGTGAAGCGCCCCCTGCTGAACGGGAGTGACGGTGGATCTCCAGGGACTCCGGTCCGCCAGTGCAAGGGTGTGGCTGGCGGGGTCTCTATCACCAACAGGTTTGAGGCCCTGCAGGTGGAGGATGGTGGTGCGGAGTCCATGGCGGTGGAGGTGGCGGAGTCTAGCGGTGCGGAGGAGTCGGGGGACTCTGTGCGGGAGGTGCCCCCCCCTCCCCTTTCCCCGGAGTCGGAGGACTTGCTCGGATGGGACGAGGCCAATTTAAAGAGGACTACGGGTATGGGGGACTGATTGGGTTGGTTGTGTTGGTGATGGCTTGTTGTTGTTGATGTTGTTTGTGTGGGTTGGGGGAGGATTGTACATGTGTGGGCTTTGGGGTTGGGATGTTGTACTGTGTTGACCTGTTTATGTTTGGTGCCCTCTGGTGGGTTGTATGTTTGGTTGTGTTTGGGGTGGATTAAAGTTCTGAGCTGGATGGGTGGGATGGTTTTATGTTTGTTTGTTTGGTCTTCGGGCCTTTTATTTTGGGGGGTCCCTTTTGGGGCTGGCCTCTGCCCGGGCTTGGTCCCGGATGCCATTTGTGTTTTGTATGATTTGTAATAAAAGATCAAAAAAATCTGCTCTTATCAGATGAGGAGATAGTTAGATAGAGAATACAGGGAGCAGTTCAGCCTCTGGCAGACCCTCCAAGACTTGTACGATTCACGTGCACAATGGTGGGAAATGGTGAATAGGACCATAACTTTTTGAAAAAAAAAGGAAAAGAGAGCGAGAGGAGGTGCATGTTGGGGCTGCAAAAAAAACTACAAAGATATTTGAACCTTTTAAATATGGGTTTTGATTTTAATGATGAAATCAAACAGGTAAAAAAAGAAATGTCAGTTTTAGCCGAAATTAAAAGCAAAGGAACAATTTTAAGAAGCAGAGAAAGAGAAACAGAAAAGATGGGAGGGAGGGAAACTGCACAGAGGGGATTTTAGAAATGGTACAACTTTTTTACAAAGACCTATATGCAGAGAAAGAGGTACATGATGAAGTAATGGAGGACGTTTTAGAGTTTTTAAATAAAACTCTTTACAGTCAACATGATTTTACATTGACAATTTAAAATGTCTTAAAGGTTTTAAAACAGGGAAATGCCCGGGAGAGGATGGCCTCCCCGTGGAATTTTATGTTACCTTTTATGACATTTTGACTGTTTTTAAAGAATTTGACGAACTTGACAGACTTTCAGACAGTTTTAGATCAGGGATAGTTTCTATTACTATATAAAAAAGGCGACAGGACTGACCTTAAAAACTGGAGACCAATTACTCTTTTAAATTTTGATTGCAAACTTTTTAGTAGACTTTTATCCAAACGCATGTCGACTGTTTTAGAGGACGTGATCCAACCGGATCCGTCCCTGGAAGGAGGATCACGGACAGCTTAGTGCTGGTCTGAGACGCCATCTGTTTTTGCGAGAGACAGAAATATTAGGCTTTTATTGCTAAATTTAGATTTTGAAAAAGCTTTTGATCGGGTCTCGCACCAGTACCTTTTAAAGGTACTGCAAAAAATGGGGTCTCCATTTTTTAAAGTGGGTGGGATTGCTGTTCAAAGACATACACAGCAAAATTCGAGTAAATGGGCACCTAACCAACACGATAAATGTTCGCTCTGGCATCCGCCAGGGGTGTCCATTATCCCCACTCCTGTTCGTTGCTTGCATCGAACCGCTGGCACAGATATTGAGAAGGGACAAATGGATCAAAGGATGACTTGCCAGGTGGACTGACGGTGACCTGCTCACTTTACATGGACGACGTGACCCTTTTAATTTCTGACGTTTTATCGGCCCAAAGAGCACTCGACGTGACTGTCTGGTACGGTAGGGCCTCGGGCGCCATGCTCAACAGGAGCAAGTCCGAGGCCCAGCTCTTTGGGCCGTGGGGTGACGTAAGACCAGATCTGGCAGTAGATTTTAAACAGAAGGACATGAGGATTTTAGGAATACAATTTGACAATGAGGGTGGTGGACGCGGTAAATGGACTGACATGTTAGAGAAAGTCAGGCAACGACTGGGCTTTTGGGGACTGAGACAGTTGACAGTAGAAGGGAAAATCTTAATAGTCAAAGCTGTAATTTTACCACTGTTTTTACTTCTCTGTTCTGTTTTTAGTCCCCCCAAATCTTTTCTTTTAGGTCTGGACTGGGCGGTGTTTTATTTCCTGTGAGGGTCCAAATGGGAGAGGCTGAGAAGGGAGGTCCTCAAAAATAATTTTTTCACCACCCTGCATTTTAAATACGCAACGACCCTATCTAGAGAGAACAAGACTGCCACCATGGTGAAATTCTGGATGGGGTCTTACCTCAGACAGCTGCGGATTTTAGATACAGACCACAGAGTGCCAGTTTCTTTTAATTTGCCAAAAGAATATTGTTTTATAAAGAAATTTTTAAACAAATATGATTTTAGAACATCTGATGTCACCATTTTAACCAATGCAAAATCTATTGTCTCCCTTGTGCAGGACCGGGAAGCAGTGACCCCCGTTCCTGGCCTCACACTAAGTGAGGCCCAACAGGCTTGGAGGAACACCGCCCAACCCGCTCTCCAGAACAAGCTGAAGGATCTGGCGTGGATGGCGCTCCATGAGGTCCTCCCGGTCAGAGCCGTGATGCACTCCTGGGGCATGGCGAGGAACAACACTGGGCGCATCCGCGCTTGCCTTGCTCTTCTGGGAAGCAGAGTGGAGCCTCTTGATATTGGTCCTGCACGAGGGAAACTTTTAATTGACTTTTATTGCATTTTTTATCACATTTTGAACTCTTTTAAAAGCGTGGACTTTTAACATCTTTTTTTACACAAACATGGACTTTGCACACACAGACACAGTTTTAAAACAAAAAAATATATTTTATAGACACATGATTTTATGTTTGTAAAAATGTGTTGCGAAAAAAATGAAGGAAAAAAGATTGAAGCCTATGAAAATGTGAAATGTCAACACAAAATGTAATGCAATAATATATATGTTTGGGTGACAATAAAACTTTTTCCAAAGGAAAAATCTGTTCTTATCAGGATATGTTTGGATTTCGGAGGAGCAATATGGAGTCGGTGCCAGTGACGCGGCTACGGAATACAGTTTGGATCGGTTTGGAGTCGGATGCTGAATTGGAGGAGAAGAGACGTTTTGGGCGGGACTACGTGGTGGACAAGATTCTTAAGGATTGGCTGACTTTTACATAGGCAGAGGTCTACTGCTTGCAGGATTTCCTGGGTGGTGGCTTTCTGGACGTATCTTTCTATGGCCATGGTTCCTGTGTTTTCATGGAGACTGAGTGGGACAAGGCGAAGCAGCGAGCGGACACACAGTTGGCGGGGTTACGGCTGGTGAGTCTGCACCTTTTGGAGTTTGTGCCGCTGATTATCCACATTTATAATCCTTATGTGGAGGAGGGGGAGATCCTGGCCTTTTTGAACAGATACTGTGAGTCAGTGAGAGGTGGCTTTAAGCTTATGGACAAACATGGCATTTGGACGGGAAGGAGGAGGTTCGCTGTACGGCTGAGGAGGGATGCCGGGGTCCCCGGTGTCGTTTTCCATCGGCCCGCATCAGGGGCACCTTTCTTACCCGGGCCAGCCGGAATACTGTCGTCGTTGTGATGGCTAAGGCGTTGGCGATTCGTTTGAGGGGAGTGATGGGGGCGGTTATCCATGAGGATAACTTGCGGCGTGTGGGGGCGATCGGGGGCTTTGACCCTGGCTTTGGTGAGGGATGTGCTGAGTTGGGCGGAGCAGCAGGGGTGCCCGCTGGCAGTCCTTAACCTCGATCAGGAGAAGGTGTTTGATCGAGTTAGCCACAGTTTTTTGTTCAAAGTTATGGAATGGATGGGGTTTGGTCCAGGCTTTCGGGCCTGGATCGGCCTGGCTTATAAGGATTTTGTGAGCCATGTTATTGTTAGAGGGGTTAAGTCAAGGGCGGTGGCACGGGGGGGGGGGTCTTCCCTCTTTCCCCCGTGCTGTACGTTTAAGGTTCTAGAGGCGAAGACGCGAAGACTGTCACCGGCAGTGGAGGATGCAATGGAGTCGACGACGCAGGACGTCTTTGGTTCGGTGGACGTCTCTTCAGATTTTGAGTCGGAGTGTGTGGTGGAGAGGGTGGAGGTTTTAAAGGGGGAAATGGGGGTTTTCGAGGGGCAGGCGAGGAGGCTAGAGCTGCAGGGGAGGTTGGCCGCTTGGGAAGATGAAAAGCCCTCCCGGTTCTTCTTGAAGTCGGCACAGGTGAGGCAGCGGTTGAGATGAGGGGGTTGGAGGCCCACGATGGGTTGGTGACTGCTCCAGCCGAGATGGCGGCCCAGTATTTCGAGGCTCTTTTTGTGGAGAGGGGGGAGGAGGCGCTGGCGGGGGTTTTCTTGGACAACATGGAGGGCAGGGTAGGGGAGGTACAGCGGGCTGCCCTGGAGGAGCCTTTCTCCGTGGCGGAGCTAGAGGCAGCTTTGCTGTCTATGAAGGCTCGTAAGTCCCCAGGGGGCGATGGTCTGACAGCAGAGTTTTTTCGGGCTTTCTGGGGGGTCTTGGGGCCTGGTATGCTGGAGGTGTGGGGGGAGGTCTTGGTGGGGGGTTTCTCCCTCCCTCCATGCTAACTGGGTTGGTGACTCTGTTGCAAAAAAGGGGTGAGACGGCACTCCTCCATAATTGGAGGCCGATTGCCCTCCTCAGTTGACTACAAGATCTTGGCTAAGGCCATGGCTGTGAGGATGGGGGAGGTGATGGCATCAGTGGTTGGGGAGGACCAGACCTATGGTGTTCGAGGGAGATCATGTGGGCTGAATCTCTCACTCTTGAGGGATGTCATGGCATGGAGTGAGGACAGGGGTTTGCCACTGTCTTGAGCGTGGACCAGGAGAAGGCTTTTGACCGGGTGAGCCATCATTTCCTCATCCTGGTCCTGGAAAGGATGGGATTTGGCCCGGGCTTTTGCAGGTGGCTAAAGATCCTGTACAGGGGGGGGGTAGGGTGGGGGTAAATGGAGTGCTCTCACATTTTTTCTACAAGCCGGGGGGGGGTGCGGCAGGGGTGTCCCCTCTCGCTGCTCCTGTATGTTCTCTATCTGGAGCCACTGACGGCTTTTGTGTGGCGGGACCAGGGTATGGGGGTGCATGTGCCTGGAGGGGAGGGGGTCGCAGCCAAGGTTGCATTGTATGCAGACGATACCACCCTTCTGCTAACAATGGAGGCAGGTCTACAGAGGGTGGGTGAGGTGTTAGACCTCTTTAGAAGGGCAACGGGGGCAAGGGTGAACCGAGACAAGTCCTCTGTCTTGTTCTGTGGTAGCTGGGCGGGGAGGGAGGATGTGCCAGGGGGGGTCACTGTGGCAAGGGAGGGACTCAAGGTTTTGGGGGTCCGGTTTGGGAAGGGGGATAATGCGGTGTGGAATTGGGGGAAGGTCTTTGAGAAAGTGCAGGGGCACCTGAACCGGTGGAAGATAAGGCATCGGTCCTTGTCTGAGTGCAGGCGGATGTTTTGCCTCTGATCAACCACCTGGTGTTCCCAGTGCCTTTTCTCTGGGGCAGGAGGCTGGAGAGGGAGGTCTTTACTTTTATTTGGGGGAGGTAATAAGACGGAATGGGTGGGCCGGGAGCTGATGTATAGGCGGGTGAGGAGTGGGGGAGGGGAGTGGCTTGCATTCTGGACAAGGCAATGGCCTTGTTTGTTGCCTTTCAGTGTCGTCTGGCGGTGGGGGATTTCAGGCACAAGGCGGGGCTGTGGGCGTGGTACTGGCTGGGGTTTTCCCTGAGGCGTCTTAGGCCCCTGTCCTCATCGGAGCCCTGGACATGGGTAGGGCCAGAGGGGTATTTCGCAAAACCTAGATAAGGGATTAAGCTGGGATTTTTAGGTTTTCCTGGATGAATTTATCCTTGACTTGGTTTCACAAAAGAGATGGCACATAAGTTACCATGGGGATTTATTCTCTGCACCTAGCCTGGTCCCTACCAGGCTAACAGCCAATCTAAGTTAATTCTAATGGTAATTATGTCGTCTTATTGGTTCAGCTAGCTGTCATTCACATCAGACCTCCGTGCTATGTTTTAAGGAGCTTTATTCCATTTATAAACTATTTGCTAAATGTATTTGCTCGCAAAACAAAACAGATTGTCTGCCTACTACCATATGGTTATTGTTTTAATTGTGATAGCCTTATAATTATTAACATAGGCCTAGTACTCATTGTTTGCTTATTTTATTGAGATTATACTTATTTTATTTACGTTTGATGAATAGCCTACTGTAGTTGATGGGAAGTGGAGGGGGAAGTTTTCGAAGGTATTTTCAACTATAATATTAAGGTATATCATACTATGTGCATCTTTGCAGTGGCAAGTGCTTTCTTAATGACGTTACGTGTCGAGACAAAGGAAGCACTCACACGGGTGCATAATGTGAATTTGCATTCAGTTGGTCTACCACGCCTACTCCTGCTGTTTTACAGAAATAGCCATGATTCCCCATTCCAAAGAGGACTACTTTACTTCATTGTTAGTCTATATCAAAAGCGGTTGTTCACTTTGTGTGAATGACGCTATTTTCTGCGTCTTTTTTATTCCAATCGTGGGCACTTTGGAGCAGAAATGAGAACGCGCACACATCCTGATTTACTTACACCTGGCTTGACATAGTCGCTCCTACTCATCCTGGATTGGCATTAGTGAAACGAGTTGAGCTAGGATGATCAGACAATGCTATCTCAAACCTCGCTTTATCACTTATCTTGGATGTCTTAATTATGCCTTTGTGAAATACTCCTCTGGGGCCTCGTGTACAAAGCTTGCGTACGCACAAAAATGCTGCGTACGCCACTTCTCACGCTCACGTCCGGATGTAAGAAGACTGACTTGAACGTGAGAATGTGCGGTCCTCCACGCAAACTTCATGTCTGGCGTACGCACATTTACAATGTGTATCGTCAGTTGCCAACACTTAGAGGCAATGCAGCGCAACAACATTGATCGGAAGTCTAGGCCATTATTTGCACAGTATATTGTGAAACATGGGTTGTTAAAAATCACACTTCGAAAGTAGGCCTATGTTTCTATATAAATGGACATGCAACATGCGCAAATTCTACTAAGTTATGCAACAACCAATCTATGACAACTGTAGAATTAGAGGATAAGAATTAAAAGAGGAGGTGAAACCTATAGCCTAGGCACAATAAAAGCTTAATATAAGCTATTTCCTTAGTGTGATTGACTGATATTTGGTTACACAACTGTTGATGACTGGCTTATCAAACATTTCAGATTTTGAAGAGCTTTCCACAAAACTTGTGTATATGGAATTGAGGGTCACAAGTGCGTTTTGAGGCATTTTGAGTTATTCACAGATTCTGAAAGTGTAGGTTTTAAGCTTTCTAACAATGTCTTACACATGGAAATCCGATAACATTTGAAGAAGTTGTAGCCAATTTAAAGTATACACATCTCAAAGCTACAAGTTGAGAAATCATGCAAGAAAGTTTGCCTACTTTCTCCCTGAATCCATGGGAGGGGAACACAATGGTCCTCATTTGCATGACATTAAGATCAACCCTCCCTCCTGTCACGGTCACTGATCTGTCAGCCTGCAGTGCAGAGTGTGTTGTAGTGGTCTGAAGCGCTCTCTAGACCCACAGTGTACATTAAACCTCTTATAAGGTACCAGGTACCTGCCATCAGTCAATACAAGACATTCACACATTATTCAAATCAATTGCCCATCGAAACTAGTCGTCATATGATCGTCATATGATGCTAATGACCCATTGAAACGATCTGTAATGGTTTACAGAACCAGCTAGTAGCAATGGATAAAGTAGTCTAAAGCTTTGAGTGTCTGAAAAGTGTGAAAACACCTCCACCCTTGTTGCATATGTCAAAAACGATTTCTTAATCTTTGCTTTTCTTGATGCTTTCCTTGACCTGCCATGTTATTCTATTGTCTACCTTAAGAGAAATTTGTCTTGGTAATAATAAATACAAATAAATAAATAATAAAAACAAATAACTCAAGGGAAAACATTGCTCAGGCACTAAACCATGTGCAGTTGCTCTCTTTAAAAGCAACGGGTTATCCACAGCCAACAGGCCGGGCGTGCGAGAGAAGAAATGAAGTCTTAGAATTAAGAATAAAGCCATGTTCTTCCAACAACAACCACAAGCACCCATGCGCCAAACAATGACCGGCATTGTTCTCCCCAGAGGAAGCTACGTATATGATCAGTGCGCCAGCACTGCAGGTCAGCCGTACCACATACACACCTGGCTTTAAAGTTCACCGTCCTGGTAGCATACCTATCTACTGCCAAGCCCTGAAGGAGACGGGGAGAATATTTACTTCTGCTACACTGGCAGGGACTGTGGGAGGTGGAAGGGGTTTGAATGCTGTCCGGCAGTATGATGAGTGGAATGTCGGAGGGATAGAACCGGATCAGGGTTCAGACCCAACTCCTCCAGTGGGCACACAATTGGAAAATCTTCACCTGCTGCTATACTGTACTTGGGGCCAGCTCTGGTTCTTTCAAAGTGTATGTGCTAAATGGTGCCACTGCCAAGTGGCTGGCACTGTTTGTGCGGGGTTGGACACCTGGTACGTCCTCCAAATGAGCCTGGGACAGTTGGTCAAGGCTAAAGTTAACACCATCTTGGTCACTGTGATGCTAAGCACTAGTCCTGGTGTGGACTATGGCTACCCTCAACGGGTCTCCAACTGCAGGGTTACCGAGGCCTGGCTCCCTCCCGATACCCCCAATGAGGCTGTGGAGCAGCCAGTGCTAGTGGGCTGGATGAATCTTGACTGGTGGAAACAGGGCTCGGAGCAATGCATGGTCTTAAGGGGGCCCTCTTCCCCATACGGCCTGATCTTATAGTGTGTAGTATAGTGTGGGTTCACTCCACTTGTCTTAACGGGTAGGTGGTCGAGCCGTCCGTTTCTTGGTATTTTATGCCCCCAACGTTGTCTTCAAGGCAGCGCTGCCTGGAAGTCACTAGGGTTAGGCATGGGTTAACCCTCTAGGCGCCACTGTCGAGTTTACTCGACAAGATGCGGTACTGAATAAAACGGCCGACTTAGTCAAATAGTGTGTCATATTTCGTTCGACATCCACTCCACTAGATGGCAGACATGTCATACGTCATCCCCGAGTCCGAAAAAGGTCATGGTTTAAACAAAACTTTTGAGCTACAGCGCATTGAATCAGTGCGTGCAATACCAGAGCTAGTGTGCGGTGGAGCCACTTTGTCAGACGCATGCAGTATTTGCATTAGATTATCGCCTAATGGCATCAAAAAAGTTTACCTGAAATGAAGTGTTGGGTCTTCTATTCAAGGACCCTGATTCTGAAGGGGAATATCTGCCTTCAGGAAATGACGGTGATTCGCTTAGTGAGGCTTCAGATGCGCCCCTGCCTTGCAATGATGCAGCTGGACAAAGTGAGTTTACTCCATAGTTTAGTTTACACCAAGCACAAACGTTGAATCGTTTGATGTCACTGGTGGGAATAATGTTTCACGGTTCGAGTGTTCATCGGGAAGTTAGCAGGGTGTTAGTGGTGTGGCTTAACCAGGCTGGAGGTAGCCTAATGTCCATCCAGCTTCTGTCGGCGACAGTAACGTGGTGAAGCCTTTGTCTAATGCGACTGGGTATGTTAGACGAGGTCGAAGTGCTCATAGGACAGTTAGGGGGGAACGAGTGGCAGTGTGGGGAGTCGCAATGAGAATGACAGTAGGCCTAGTCCGAGAAGCGAAATTCTCTCCACTTCAGGTAGATCTGGCCATGCTGCTCGCATGGTGGAGGTGGTGACACGCTCTCCCCCCCACACACACACACACATTAGGTCATGCATAGTCTATCACAAGATGATGGGAATGCCGGCCCTGTATGGATAGGGATAGGGAGTCATTATCTCTACAGCAAAAGGCCTGGTACATAAAAAAAAAAAAAATTTATTAGTCATTTATTAGTAATATTAGTAAATTAGTAAAATGTTGATTTGCTATCTATTTCCCTGATCATTTAGGACATACACTATGTGTTCCTTTTTGTGTGTTCATGTCCTTGTGATGTGTGTGTCTTTGTCAGCTAAGAAAAAAAACATCAACAAAAACAACAAAAAGAAAAAAAATACTAACATTGTCTCTTGTCTTGTCATCTCACTCCTGATCTGTGCCTTGCCGTGGCAAATGAGCTTTTGAACTAAACAGGTCTTGTCTACTTGTGTTTGTGTGTCATCTGAATAATATATATGTGCCCCATACATGGAATCAGAGTGCCTACTGTATGTAGTAAATGGAAAATCTCTACAGCAAAAGGCCAGTCTACCGCTACATGCATTTGGTTTGTTTCTGCCATTTATTAGTAATGATTTACACAGTTTGTTCACTACTTACTATTTACCTGAGCATTCAGTATTGTGCAATATAGCATACAGAAGGTGAGGGACATTTGGGGGGAAAGAAGTGGTGCATTTTATCATTCAAAACATAACTTTTCATGAAAATTCTATAATCCAAGATGGCCGCCACCATATGACGTCATAATATGTAAATTAGATATAAACATTTAATCTCTACATAAACTTTGGGTCATCCTTAATATTTCTCTAATTTACAGAAAGTCTTTCTCTTATCACTTTTAAGATATAGCCTTTTGAAATGAAGATGTCAAAATTGATCGTTTCGGAAAAAAACCTCTGGCGCCTAAAGGGTTAAGGTTAGGGTTGGGGTTAGGTGCCTTTAAGTCAGCGGTGGCAGTGCTGCCTGGAAGACGACGTTGGGGGCATAAAACACCATCAAGCTGGTCATTCCTGTCACCAAAACCACAGGTATCTGGAAATACAGAGATCAATCCCTTGCAGGACTTTCAGGTCTCTTTTGGTTCGACCAGGGATGGTGTCCACCATACAAGATTCTGTCATCCAAGAGTCTTGGATAGGTGCACTCGAGGCTTGCATGTTGGCTATGGCAGGGGGACGTCCAGGCCGTGTGACACAAATCGCAAAGTGTTAGTGGGGCTTGTGGGAAGCCTAAAAAGGGTATCGGCATTGCGATTAGCTGTCCCAGGACGATATTTGATGTTGTAATGAAGAGGGCAAGCTGAGAAACCCAGCAATGTTCCAGAGCGCCCAGTTTCGCTGACTGCAGGTATTGGAGGGGATTGTTTTCAGTGTACACGGTGAACTTGTTGCCCAGGAGATCCTTGCCATTCTTTTTCCGTGATTGCCCACTTGACTGCAAGGAGTTTGAGTTTCATGGCACTATAATTTGACATGTTCCTCTCACTTGGCTGCAAGCCCCGGCTAGCAAAGGCTATTGGTCGCTGTAACCCATCCTTCTCCTGTGACAGAACTGCCCCCAATCCTGCATGGTTTGCATCCGTTTCTAAGATAAAGGGACGACTGAAATCGGCATAACCTAGGACTGGCACTTGAACAAGCCATTCTTTTATGGCTCTGAATCCAGAAAAAGTTCTGAAGGCAAACCTGAACGTGACTACATTCAATGTTAACTATCCAATATTTAGATGTCTGTGAGTGAAATGTATGCAAATTAGTGCATAATTAATGAGACATTGTTAAATTACATCCATAAACATATATTTTCAGAAAACTTGTAATGCGAAAACATATTGTCTCTACATAAATAATCAACTAGTAAAGTTTCATAAAAATATCAAGGAGTTACATTTTTTACCCTATTCACCCGTTCTATGTTGCCTATGGAGGCCAGTTTTAGGCCGCAAATGCTAATTAGCAGGTTTAAAACTAAAAATTCAGCTAAGTAAATATGATTTTCAGAATTAGCACCCAAAAATTAGGCAAAATACCCTCTTTACCAGTGTTTTCTCACATTTGACCCCCAAGTGATGGTAGTCCCAGTCTTAATTATGCATTATATAAATGATGATGTCATCTAAGTGTGAAAATGGATCGTGAAAATTTGAAGACAAAAAAAATCTTGTTCCTTAGACTCTATACTAGCAAAATATGCAAAAAAATAAATTTTACAAGAAAATCCAGCGGGATTACACAAGACACCGTACTATATCAAAAGATATTACATTGTTGGTGAGTGAACTCTGTTGGATTATAAACAGTTTGTGGAGACAACAGGTGAGTTTTTTTTACCTTTTGGGTTTGATGTTTTCAAGTGATTTTACTGGACTTCCTCTATGGAAGGAATGTCCTGTTCCTTTTTTACTCCCTGCTTGATTTGTAGTCTTATCTTTTTAGCACTATTGCAGTCCACTATTTTTACATTGTAATCCTGTAGTCATAGCTCCATCTGATACATGATGATTAATTTGCCTACCGATTGATTTGACCATGTGGGAGCCAGGGCAACAGTTGGTTTGCGTGAACGTGAAGGGCTGGTCATCTGTACAGGTATTTCAGGGTCTTCAGCTCTGTACTTCTGGGGGGTTGAATGACTACACCAGCAAAAAGGTTCTCTTGTCCAGGCAGATCTTCATCACTCAATTCTGCCTGTTTAGTAATTAACACAGCTCAGACAGAAATTACAAGAGTAGGTCACCTTTTTCCAATGCAATAGAAAACACTGGCATAATTACCAGTCATATTTGTTTTCTTTAAAGGTAAACTATGCAGTATTGGCAATTTCCTTACTGTTTTCTCGTTTTTTGCTTGTTTTTCGCTGGCTGTCATGACGAATGTCTGAGAATTTCCATCGCTACCTTTTTCTAGCCGGTGCCTGGCGTGTATGTGTATTTGAATGCAGTAAAGCAATTCGTTACACTCGTTATACTTCCTGACACTGAGGCCGTCGGCCCACCGCCCCAAAGTTGCAAGGGTGGTTTTTCCGCTCACAGGCGCTAGGGGGAAGCGAGACGGCCACCATTCAACCCAAAACAAGTCATATAGCCATTCCAATGACTCTGAAGCTGTTAAATGAAGGTAAATTAAGCTAAAAAACTTGCATATTAAGTTAAAAAACCTGCATAGTGTGCCTTTAATCAGAATAGGAAGTAAGTATTGTTACAGGGCATTTCCATAAATAGACAGTAGTCTTTCTGTGTCTCACCTAAGATAAAAATAACACTGCCCGTATCATTGTAAGTCATGGTAATGTAAAGTAGGCTAATGTAAGTAAAGCCTTCATTTAAATGGCTGGCTGTCCGACTCGCTGAAATGACGAGTGAATGGATCTTAGTTAGACTTTACCAGTGTTGTATAAAGTACTAGAAAGCAATACTTGAGTAAAAGTACAAGTATCGTACTAGAAAAAGACTTTGGTAGAAGTGAAAGTTACCTTTTAGAATATTACTTAAGTAAAAGTCTTGAAGTATCTGATATATACTGTACTTAAGTATCAAAAGTAATTTTCTGATATTTAATGTACTTAAGTATTTGAAGTAAAAAGCAAGCGGTTTTATTTTGAACTTTAATTGTGAACTTTATTTTGGCTTTCTTATAGTAAAGCATAAAGCATATTCAGGGTTCCCATATTTTCTTAATCTCACTCATCAAATCAAAATCACATTCTTTTCTAGGACTTTTCAGGTACAATTCTCTTAAGTTCAAAGAACAAACAGGATATTTTTAGAGCTGACATCAAAGAAAAAAACAGAAACAGAAATGTCACTTTTGTATGAACTTCAGGTAAAAATGAAAAATAAATTACCTGCTTGTAGGAAGAACAGTTTGGTCATGTGGTATGAGCATTTCTAGGGCTTACTTACTCCCCTGGGGCCGTAGTCACAAAGAATTTTAAGGCTATAAGTGGCGAATTTAGGAGCATTTCACTCCTAACTTTAAGACTTCTAATTTTTTTCACTAAAAGTAATTCACGAAGCATTTTAGACCTAAAAGTAGCACCTAAGTCTGGGACAACTTAAAAGAAGTCGAGAGGACTCCTAACTCACAATTCTACAAAAACTACAATCTTTCCCAAATCTTGTCAAAGTTGTTTGGTGTAAGGTGGCCATTAGGAGTACTCCTAGTGGTAAGATAAAAAGGCTTTGTGAATACGGCCCCAGGTCACTCTCTCTCGAACACACACACACACAGGCCACCTATGTCCAGCAGCTACTAATATGCCAGTCATTAGTTGAAACTGAAAAGGTGTCTGTTCATCTTCAAAAGAAGGTTTTCAAAGTTGCCAGAATTCAGTGCCCGGGAGTTTCAGGCCCAAGACCGGCCCACGTTTTCTATAGTGGTGAAATTGGATAAATGAAGCAACATTTCAGCTCTTACTATCCTGTAGTTTTTATTAGTACCATGGTTCAACACTTCAACTGAGAAGTTAACAAAAAATATTCCACTATTCCACAAGTTAACAAAAACAGAAAGAAAGAAAGCCTTGAAATGTAGCCTATTCCACGCTTCCACAGAGGCATATTGAACTAATGTTTAGGCTACATGTTTTTTGCATGGGTAGGCTATATTGTCGTTTGGTGATTTAGCCTACTCCTTTACTACAGCCTCTTCTGAGCAAACAAGGCATATAGGTTTATCATGTAGGGTAATTGCTCTTTCTTACATTAAACAACTTTAATTTATCCTCTTTACTTGTCACTGTAGTCATGGCCTCCTCTTCACTAATTTCAGGCTCATCATTTTCAGTGGTCGACTGGTTGATCTGCTGCTCAGTCTCTCCTGCCCTCTTTCTACCATCCATCCTTCCTGACGCTTGTGTTTACTGTTGGGCCAGCTTGGCTATCCGTATCTGAGAAAACTTTTTGGAAAAGACGGGCTATTTGGACCCAACCAACTCTTTTTGGGAGGGGAGAATTCCTTCACGTAGGCTACAACCCATGCAGAGGCATTGCATTGGTGTCATGCACAGAATGCGGAACGTGTCCTACTTTAAAAAAAGATAGACTAACGTGACATGTCAATATTTTTTTCCTGGACCGGACCAAAAGTGTAGCGGCCCACCGGGAATTCTCCCGATTGCCCACCCCAGGCCTGATTCAGTCTTACTCTTCTTGGACTGAAGACAAGTCCTGAGATGCTAAATAGCCTTTCAGAGGCCGCTGAGGCAGGTAGCGGAGTGTTCAGCTTCACAGAAAGCTCCCAATGTACAGAAACATTTCTTGCAAATACGGCCACGGGTGTATGACGTTATCTTCACCACTACCCTGTTCACCGAGTTCACCACTATCGTCGGGGTGGTCGTCTATGATAACGGGAGGTCCTCCAGTAGGTGCTTGTGCTTCCATGGCGGTTTCAGTTGTGTGTCCTCCTCCTTTAGCAACAAACAAGCGCTGAAATAGAGCGCGCAGCGTGGGTAATGCAATCTAGGAGCAGTGATTCGCCAAACCCTTATTGCAGTCGCACACATTTCTTCTAATTTTATGTTTTAGTAACGAGTAACGAAGATGCTTAGTGGAAATATAACGGAGTAAAAGTATACATTTTATCTAGGAAATGTAGTGGAGTAAAATTGAAAGTTGGCATAAATTTAAATAGCAAAGTAAAGTACAGATACATGAAATTTCTACTTAAGTACAGTAACAAAGTATTTGTACTCCGTTACATTACAACACTGGACTTTACAGTGTTTATGCTTTGTATACTTGATTTCTGTCACTCAGTCATGCAAATCAAACCACTATTTCTTCCTGTCAGAAGCGCACTAATTTGGCCTTGAGGTTTTTCGTGCTAACTTTGTTGAACTCTGATTGAACTCTCCTCAAGTTGGCTAAAGTCAGATACTGTCCCTTCCAGGCAAGCCACATACCATGCAAAATGATAGCTTACTTACAGAGATGGATGATGATCCACTTTGCTCCGTAGATTATTTGAAAATCACTGGTGTGGCCGAATCTTTTAGGCGAAGCCTAAAAAAAGCCCGAAATGCTGAGAGCAAACACGCCAACATAGCGACTTTGCCGCCATATTTAGCGAGATTTCAGACCCCCCAAGCGACTTTCTTTTGTAAAAAGTGACTAGCGACAAATCTAGCTACTTTTTCTGGCGTTCTTGGAGACTTTTTGAGACTCTGATGTGATGGCATGTAACGTCCCTTTTTACTCTTATGAGTGAGCAGTGAGTTCGGCTGTGCTGTGTAAGAGTCTCATGCCTGTTTCGTTTGTGAATTAGCCTACATCGAGTTCGCCTAAAGCGTTGCCCCATGATTATTCAAGTAATGACTGGCCTATGTAGTATCAGCCCATGTTATCCACGGAAGTAGATGTTCTATAGATCTAACAGCTCAGACAACGTTATTGGAAGGTGCAGCAACTTCGGGTGAGATTACAACCAGAGTCAACGAGACGAGAGCAATGACATGATAACAGGGACACGCTTTCCAGCACCGTTCAACAAAGGAAAGTAGGCTACAACTTCATTCACAACCAGATAGTTCAAAATCGAGCATACAAGTTAGAAAAACCTAAAGCATTCGTTTAGGCTATGTCGCCTCAATGTTGTCAAAGCAAGACAGACTGTCGGCTGAGGGAAAAAAAATTATGTCGGGTCTGTCTGAGTGACATTAACTAAATAAACAAAATCCAGGAAATTGTGTGTAGCCTATGGTGAAGTTATAATCAGACTTCAAGCTGTGCAAAGCAAATGCAGCAGTTGGGAATAGGTTGGAAATGACTGATTTTCAGCCACTTAATGCTCATTCTGGTGTATACTATGACAAGATGTACAGAAGTGTAAAGTGTATCAATTACCCTAATATACAAGTATTTTAAATTAAATATATTTAAATTAGGCTCTTAAAGTTGCCTATTTCAGTAGGCCTAGGAGAAAAGCAAACAGGTGTAAAGGGGAATTAAAGGGCGTTTTTTTCTCTCCTTTTTTATGGGGGGGGGGGGATGGTCACGACCTGGTGACGTAATTGATATGCAAATTAGTGCGTGATGTCATCTAGCGACATTTAGCGACTTTTGGAGCTGGCTTTAGCTACTTTCCATTTGAAATAGTTGGCAACACGGAAAGCATGCTTTCCGCCGTTTGCAGCGAAGCGGAATTCTACAAAACATGACATCACTATAATGCTTCTGCTTGTTATCACAACCCTGCAAAATGCATGTTATAACCATGATTGTTCACAATCTATTTTACCACTACCTGCTACTTTGCTAAGTCAGCTCAAACTAACGCCAGCAGGGCAGGTTGGTTCTATTTACGGAAGTGAGTGTGTGTGTGTGTGAGAGGAGAGAGAGGCAGAGGGGAGGGGGAGGGGTCGATCAAGCATGGATTCTAAACTTTATGGTGGATAGGATCTACATTTAGGTGTTAAGATATTACTGCGCTAACGTTGAAGTACTCCCAAGTGATATTGCGCCACACATTGTAGTATATCCTGTTTGTTCGCTTGGAAAATTGCCACATTTCATGTTGTGTGACCTTACAAATTTTATCAACTACTCGTGCAACTGTATTTAAGTAGGGAAAACGTGGATGTGTTTGTTTGCTGCTATCTTTCTCCCTTTTTGGCAACGTTTGAACCCACTAGCAAATCTACATGCTAACAAATTTGTGCCGCCAGAGCAATTGAGTGCACATACCGAGATGGGAGAGGTATGATTCAACTCTTGAAAGTTAAGGTAAGAACATATATATACTGACATTGGGTGGCGTGTTCCTTTAACCAGGTTCTGAATAGTTCATCCTCCAACCACTTCTGCTGAAACTTGCATTTTCCCTATTTCCTCCGTTCTTTCGCCACAGCGTGCACTCACAGCACGTTGCATTACTAGCATCCGGTGTTGCGACGTTGTGCACAGGCCGTAAAAAACACCCAATGAAAAGGTTCTGCCTGTCAACCAGGGGGCAGCCGTGACCTACTGGTTAGTGCTTCGGACTTGTAACCGTAGGGTTGCTGGTTCAAACCCCGACCAGTAGGCACGGCTGAAGTGCCCTTGAGCAAGGCACCTAACCCCTCACTGCTCCCCGAGCGCCGTTGTTGTTGCAGGCAGCTCACTGCGCAATGCTTCACCTCACTGTGTGCTGAGTGTGTTTCACTAATTCACAGATTGGGATAAATGCAGAGACCAAATTTCTCATCAAAAGAGTATATATACACTCTTTAGATACGTATATACTTACTTATATAACCATTACACTATACTTCCAATCAAAATTAGATTTAGATGTTTATATAATCAAAATAAATCGTGAAAAACACGTAATTTTTAATGCCTCTGAACATCAAAGTTCATGCTTTTTCATGCCTGAATTTTCACAAAATCTATTTAATTACTTTCCATGCTTTTTAATGACCTGCAGAAACCCTGGCTTAACTTTTTTTAGGAGAGCTGTAGCCTTTCTGGATTCTGCTATCAAGCATCAGTAGACATGCACTAGGCCAGTGTTTCTCAAACTTTTTTTCTGGGGACCCACTTTTTAAAAATGACAGACTATCGCGACCCAACTCGTGACTGTGGTAGTTAACAAACTAGCCTACATACGTCTCATAATAGCCCCTTTTCAAATGAAAAGTCCCCATAAAGAATATAGCCCAACATGTAACCAGATAATTTACATGTTATAAGGGGTTATTTGCAGTGAGCTACCCCTGCCTTTCCTACAGACTAGAGGTAAAACATAGACTTGACAGTGTTGCTTTCTTTAGTGTAACAGGTGTGACCTTTACCCTGATGTAGTAGCCTATGTGTATAAAGTAGTAGAAAATACTAACCCACAGGTGATTTCACTAATTAGCTGATCTATCTGGCTTCAGAGTTTTGCTAATTATACACAGCTGATTAAGTGAATGGTTGGAACAAAAATGTGAGCCGGACATTCTGAAGCCGAACACTTTTACACCTCTGAATATAGCTCTCAAAATAGAGGGAAAACGGTCCGTGTATCATTCGTTCATTTGATATTCAATTGAGAATCCAAAATGAAAAAACAAAAAAAGGACTTTTTTTCATTATTTGTTTATGAATGTGATACAAACCAACAAATAATGCTTTGTTTTTCAGACTTTTGATTTCATGATCAGATCAAAAGTAGAACGTTTAAAAAACGGCCTCAGGCCCAAAACTGATTTTGATATTTATTTTTTCCGATTTCTGTGACCCGGAAATTATGGACTTCCATTGCCAGCTGCTGCTTCTGTTTTGCAGTGTTAAATCGGACTAGGCCTACCAGACAATAGATTGACCATATTGTAGGTGTCGTGGAAAAAATCACTAACTTTTAACTCTAACTTTAGCACTCTGAACAAAAACCAGCGGAGAACGGTCTGAGATGAAAGTGGCGTTGTGGCCTTTTATTCAAGTCCTGCTGGGTACATGAAAAAATGCACAGAGACATTCGCCAGGCATGAATGATGGATGTCCTCTAGCGGACTCCATTTGGGAGAAGGTGCGACGTTTGAGGACAAAATGTTATCAAAACACCTCCTTTTTTCATATGGCCAACCCTGGCCGGGTGTCTGCCCCCTATGTAAATGGCAGACCCCCTTGTAGCCAATCAGTATACACTCAATAAATTATATTGGTGGATGAGCTCACCAAGCTGCCACAAAAATTATTAAATAATCCCCAGTAGGCCATGAACGCCATGCATGACATCCTCCCCAGCTTCTGCCTGGCCACCTGGCTGCACATGAACTCTTCATGAACTTTACTACATATCTCTCGGCTGCTGCCTGAAACACATGACATCTTCAAAAAAAAATCTGCCACATAGGCCTACAACAGCAAAGCCTTATCAAATGCATGTTACATTCATGACATGAAAAGTAGAATTTATTGAACAAAAATGGCAAATTACGTAATCGGCTAAACATTTTAAACTTGCGCCAAAACGGCATGAACCCAGCAACAGCAAACTGAAGCAACAGCTTGGACTACTGCAAAGCCTTTCCTTTCCATAGGCATTCAACGTCTATGACATAAAAAGTGGAATATGAACGCATTTCACACCTGACAATTAAACGGAGCTGCCGTCTGTTCTCGATTTGACCGTTTCTTGAGCTCTCGGAGCAGTGTTAATTGCGCGTCTTTTTCAGATGGTGAACGTAGGCCTATAGTTGGACGGGCAGGACTGACAAGTAGACGGGCCTAGGCCCGCCTGTGGCTACGCCTATGGCTCGATTTGAATTATTTGCTCTGTTTGTGAATGAAGTTGTATCCCCTCTTTCCTTTGATCAATGTGCTTGTTGAACGATGTGTCCCTAGTTTCCCTGTCATAGCTACTGTCTTTGGTGTAATCTCACCAGAAGGCTACTGCAGCTGGCTGCCTTCCAATGACGTTGGCGACAAATGATGATCTGAGCTGATAGATCTAACATCTAGGCCTGTGTTCCCCAACATGGGCTGATACTACATAGCCTAGGCCAGTAATTACTTCTATAATGCTTTGGGCGAACGCGATGTTCATAAACGAAACAGGCATGGGAAGGGAGATGATTTTCTGTCGATTCAACTAAACCAAGTTTGCCATCGTTGTGCAAGTCACCCAATTTCTCGCTATAGTTGTTAGACAATATTTTCTGTCGCTATGGGATGGCCAAAATTAAATCTAGCAACAAAGTCACTGAATTGGCAACACTGAGCACTGACAGGTCTAGACCAAGAAAGTGACTTGGATAGACTTCCAGGTCACAGAAATCGGAAAAAATAAATATCAAAATCAGTTTTGGGCCTGAGGCCGTTTTTTAAACGTTCTACTTTTGATCTGATCATGAAATCAAAAGTCTGAAAAACAAAGCATTATTTGTTGGTTTGTATCACATTCATAAACAAAATGAAAAAACAAGTCCTTTTTTTTTTTTTTTTTTTTGGATTCTCAATTGAATATCAAATGAACGAATGATACACTGGTCCGTGTACCTTCTGTTCATTTGATTTTCAAATTCAAAACAAAAATTGAAAATCAAAAAACAACCTTATATCTGTATTTTTTAAAAACAAAATAGGAAATTCCCTCGTGTTTTTGTTTTGGATAGGCCTATTAAACGTTGTATCCCCACGACTGAAATCCAAAATCCGCACAACAATAATGTGAAAACGGCACTTTCCTCAATTTTTCATTTGGCCTATCCCCGCTAGGCTGTCCTACATTGAAACCTATGACGTTTTAATTAGAGACATGTTTGTAAACAAGCTAACTTACGCAGAAATGTCAGCTAGGCTACGTTCTATCAACTAGGAGCAAGGGGAGTGGAAGCCGTAGACCGCAGAGCTGGAAAAAATCTGACAACAATTCACTGGCCTAGCATGAGGCACGAAAATATGCATTTGGGCTCCTCTGTTGTTCTGTATGCGCGACTAGCCTATCGTTGCCTGTATTATGTTGGTAAAGGAGAATAGTAATGGAGAAAGAATCGAGAATGAGCTGTCCTTGCATTCATATTGTAACAACTGAGGCAACAAGGTTCAAATCAGTAAATTTATTGGGTATATATATACAGTCCATGGGTACAACCAAGGGGGATGCAAGGGGAACACAGAATCAAACGCACCGATGTTAGAATTTTTTTTGTTTGCAGTTTAAACTGTTAAGCTAAGCCTGTACCTACAAAAACATAGGCAAATAAATGCATGATGTCGATTGTCTTTTCAGTGACATTTCCCCTCTTTCTTCGAAGGGTGCATGCAACCTTAATCCCACTCCCTATAGCACACCTGGACATAAATTAGGCCTATCGATCAAAATGAGAAGCTTGGAATGTTCTGGCGATTTTTTTTTTTTCTATGTGCAGATCACCATCTTGCTCCCTTTGATGAACATATAGGCTAGCAATTATCCATTCGAGCAGTGGCAAAAAAATGCTGTCAGCATGCAGTAGCTTGTTAAGTGTGTGGTGGCCTCGTGTGCCTGGGTTTTATTTTTAACTTGAATAATGACTAATTGAAATTACAGTTGAAATTCAAACCCTCATTGTATATTTGATTATTTTTTCCACAAAATGCTTCAATATTTGTATTTTATTTTTCTCTGGGAAGTACTGTCTTAGGTAAAGGTATTCAAATCTGTTTTTTGATCACTGTTTCAACCTTGAAAATCAAATGAACAGAAGGTACACGGACCAAAAACAGTTATAACTGTTAATTCTTTTTGTAATTTCATCTAGCAAACTTGTAAAATTCAGTTGACTCATCTTAAATATTTAATGATCTGTATCACTGCAAGAATCCCAAAGTTCACTGGAAGAATCATCAAGAATCATTTCCTTAAATTACTTCAACTTATAAAAATAGTAAAGCAATTTCTAGTAAGTTTTATGAGTTAAAAGAAGTTCGGTGTGATATTGACCTAAAGTGTGTTGAAACATGATACCCAGTGTGATCTTTTTTCTCATAGCTCATCTCTGCTTGTCCCCTGCACTCAGAAAGCTGGTGCTAGTTAGCCGATGCTACTAACAGTTTTTCGATGAGGGTGCCTCGGGCATCGGCCTAGCCATGCAAATAAATCACTGTTTTTCACCATTTACGAGGCTCAAAGTAGCTCCATACTTCATTGGTAGACTTCCGAGGGCCTTGACATTTAAAACGAGACATTGAGAACTTTGAAAAAGCACTGGTAGTTTATTTACGAGACTATTTATACAGAGAGTACCTTTAGGAAGTTTACAGTTTGCCGCCATCTTGAATTTAGTCACGATAAGTCGAGCGACGAGTACGAATGAAGAGGTATGATAAGGGATCAGATTCCAAAAATAATTCTGTGGAAATTCCAGTAGGCCATATCCCCATATACGATATATATCGATATTTTATATAGAATAAGCAAAGTGTTTCCTTATTACTTAACGGCATGTACTTCACAACTTGCAGCAGTGCAGTTTTCTCCTTTCCTGCTCAGGAAAGCATGTAAATAACGGAATTTTTAACTTTTGTAAAACTTTGTATATATATCGCCCAGCCCTACACTATAGTACCTCCAGGCGACCCTCTATAAGGATAGACTGATGTGATTGGTTCAACCAAACTTGGGAGAACACTGAGGCCCTATGGTTCGTTTCCATTTGCTACCTCTAGGGTACGTCTAGATTTCTAGGCTACCCCTATTGTAAATAGTATAATATGTATAATAACCTACAGCCCCTCGTGACTAATTGCTTAAATACATGATGAAAGAATACTGTAGAAATTAATAGAACAGTAAGCAAACACTTACTAAGTTTTCCATTGACTTTTCCGCGATCCAAGACTCTTTTCCCATCAGGAATTTGTCCATGCTTCCCAAAAGGAACAGCATTGGCACACTCCTGGTAAGAAAAATTCTTTAAAAAGAAGATGGAAAAGACGTAGGCAGTCCTTCTTGGCGTCTTGGTGGATGGCTCCTGTTGGCCCACTCTGGACTTTGGGATGTCCCTGTTGGATCCACTCTTTTTGAGTTCTTTAACACTGTCGATGAAGACGTGTACCGCTTCAACATCTGTAGACAGAAAGACAGAGATAGACAGAAAGACAACTGTTTTAAAGGGACACCAGGCAAGCCTGATGCTTTTCTCTACTTAAACTCCCCCATTTCGGTCTCTTCCGTCCAAGCTTCTTTCTCTGGCTCTGCCATTATACACAGCTTTGCAACAATCTCTTCGATAGCCTGCCTCTGTGCTGTAAACTGAGTCATTTAACCAATGGGATATTCTTCCTACAGGCAGTAGGGGCGGGCGAGAGAGCCTTCAGGAAGATGATTTAACCATAACACAAAATTAACACAAAAACGTTGCCTGGTGTCCCTTTAATGCTTTTAACATTTTAAACTAGTTTAGAGATAGGGATCTATTTATGAATTACAATTCATTATTTATGTATGCACTATTATTGTTTACTTCTTTTATTTATTAGAAATACATCATTTTTACAGGGTTCATACTCTTAAGTCAAGTATAAATTTCCATGACCTATAACAGAGGTCGTTAATGAGATCAGATCAGATGAGATTTCAAAGCTGCGGTAAATGTTTCGTAGGTTAGGATAACAGCATTTACTTCAGTAGCTTCAGGAACCATCATCTCGCTACTCAACCAGTGAAATCTGTGCATTATTAGCCTGACAGGGAAAACGAGCGAGGAGAGGAGATGGGACGAGAACCAATCAGATGGATATGTAAGTTAGCGATAAGTTATTTTCAAATCATGGATTGCTCAAAAAGGAGAAAGCTAGACCCCATTTACACCAGCATGTGTATTTTTATAAACGAGACATTTCCCTACGTTTGAGCCTTTAATTTAGACGCAAACGGAGAATTCACCCCGTGAAACGGTTATCCAAAAAAACTCCGGCCAAAGTAATTTTTTTGGAAAACTTTGTTTATGCGTTTGGTTGTAAACTGTGGTAAACGGAGTTTTGGGCAGCCAACGTCACAGTATGCGACAGAAGTACACCAAATGTGCGACCAATGTTTACATTTACATGTTCTCACATGCAACTTTTCAGGGTTCTGATTGGTTAATGTGAGCTTGAGCTTATCGTTAGACTGCCACTGTGGTTTGGCGTGCTCATGACAGCATGTATGTACACGGGTTCGTGTAAACACATTTAAAAAAAAAAAAAACGGTCTCGTGTAAATGCAGTTTTATTTGCAAACGTAGATTGCAAGATATTCGTTTAGGAAAATACCCTGCTTCGTGTAAACGTAGTCCTAGACAGCGAGAACAGAGCTTTATATAACGATAGGGTAGCCTCGTGAGACCCTCCTGATCTCGCGAGCTTTCAAGGTTTCACTCGCAGATCAGTCTGGCAACTTTTCGTTAAAGAGAATTTGGAGCAGTTCAC
The DNA here is from genome assembly GCF_017589495.1 of Alosa alosa. Classification (NCBI taxonomy): domain Eukaryota; kingdom Metazoa; phylum Chordata; class Actinopteri; order Clupeiformes; family Clupeidae; genus Alosa; species Alosa alosa. Next base: position 10,294,620 of record NC_063191.1, read on the forward strand.
CAAACGAACGTCCAATCAGTGTTGGCTTTGAGGCGGGTTGAGGTGTGACGCAACGAACAACATGATGAGCATAGCTATCGCGCAAGTTTTATTCAAATTAGAAAGTATTCCTGGGTAAGCTGTGAAGCTATGAGTCTCAGCCATGCAGCTGGGAGGAATGAACGACACAGACATCCTCCACGGCCGATTCCAGTTCATAATGGAGGAATATACTTTCTTCAGAAGTGTAGGGCCTACCGTGAAAACTTGATGGGAATTGTCGTTGATTAGGTTCATGTCACATACAAATGGTAAGTTAAAACATCTTGACGTTAGTTACGTTACCTAACTTAATTGTATGTTAAACGAAGGCATTAGAAGAACACTTTGTTCATCTAATTGGTTGATTTGACCCATCGATAACAACCAAAGGTGGTGATAGACAGATGGTTTATCCAATCAGCTAACCAGTATTTCCGCCCCTTCCCAAAAGAGCAAATCCATCTGGCGGAGTCAGGTTAACGATAGGGGGCAATACCACGCAAAACTGTCACGCCCATAACGCCAACTAAAAACCATGGCATTATGTTGCCGTTATGGGTGTGACAGTTTTGCGCAGAATTGCCCTGGACCGACTCATACATATTCTGAGACAGGCAATTTTTAAAAATTTAAAGCCCCGCTACTAGACAAAGCATATATTTTGAGCAAGCATAGGAGACCACAGAATATTTACGATTTAAGAGGGCAATATGATTGATCCACCACAATCTTAACAGTGAACACATCCATTCACTGCCCAACAACGTGATGTTCCTAAAAGGTTTCCAGGATTTTGGGTCAACATAAAACAAATAATAATATTAAACTTGCTGATTGATGGGTTCAAGGAACCAGCTGTGGAATACCCATCCTTGTCTCAGCTCAAATCTTATTTTAAGTTCACGTTAAGATCTTAAAATAACCAAGGCTACTCAGTTTATATACAGTGGGGAGAATACACATTTGAACCATATCTCAGAGGTGGAAAAAGTACTAAAATATCATACTCAAGTAAAAGTACCAATACTTGGACGAAATATTACTCAAGTACAAGTAAAATTACCCATCTGAAAAATTACTCAAGTAAAAGTAATAAGTAGCTAATTTAAAATGTATTTTAAGTAAAAGTTACTTAGTTACATTTTTTTAAAAAAAAAGAAAAATTGTTGAACGGGCAGGGGGATCTCTCCCATGTAGTGAAAATAGGACAAGGGGTCATAAATCCAAAACTATTTAGTTTTTTAATTAAAAGAAAAATCTATACAAATGTATACACATGTAATGACAACATAACACATGTCACACATGACATTTAAGACCCAGACCATCCCATAAAACCTTTTCAAACAATCAATTGAAAGTGCCATAAATTGTTGGTTCTGGGGACATCCTTCTTTTCTTCTAAACATAAACAACAGTTATTAATAAACAAATCAAGGCCCAATCAAGTATTTGACTCCAGAAATTACCAAAATAAAAATCTCCCATTTAGTGAAAATAGGACAAGGGGGTCATACTGGAAATCCAAACCTATTTTGTTTTTACTTAAAGAAAAATGTATACAAATACAATAACAACATAAAACATGTCACACATGACATTTAAGACCTTAGAAAGGTATAATGTGCAATTTTAGTTCAGACCATCCCATAAAACTTTTTCAAACAATCAATTGAAAGTAAAAGTGCAATAAATTGTTGGTTCTGAGGGCCATCCTTCTTTCTTCAAACATTAACAACAGTTATTAATAAGCACTATACAAATGCAATAACAACATAAAACAGGCCACACATGACATTTAAGACCCTTATAAATGTATAATGTGCCATTTTGTGCAGAACATCCCATAAAATGTTTTCAAACATCAATTGAAAGTGGAATTGCCATGAATTGTTCATTCTGAGGGCCATCCTTCTTTAACATAAACAGTTATAATGCAAATCAAGGCTAAATCACGTGTTTTGACTCCATAAATGACCAAAATAGAACTAAAATCTCAATGTCAGGGACATTTTAGAAAATAAAAGCAGAATAGCTAACACTCTGATGGCAGGCTGGTTTAATGTCTAAAAGATAAAAACGTCAAATAAACTTCTAACTAAAAAATAGAAATGACACTCCCCCCATTGTATATATGTCCACCTTAAAGGAGAAATCCAGTGAGTTTTCACATAGATCTGTTTCTCGGGTCACCAGAACTACCGCCGGGAAAAAAAAAAAACCTGAAAACAATTGGTTTTACCTAGCACGAAGTTGTTACAGCCAGCAGCTAACACAACCAGGCATCTACAGTGCTACACTCTGGGGGCATGTTCATGAGCCTCCCATCATGTTCATACACCCAGAGTGTAAGGGCTGTAGCTGCCAGGCTGCGTCAGCTGCTGGCCATGAAAGCAACTCAAGCTAGGTAAAACTGGTTGTTTTCGCATCAGCAGCAGTACTTCGTGACCTCGAAAACGGAAATCTATGTGAAAACTCGGCCGGATTTCTCCTTTAAGAGGGTTAGTCTACAAACTTCTTGTTAAGTTTGAGCAGCAGTTGATTTTCAAAGTTTGTTGTGCTCATCCTTGCTCGCTTTGCAGTGAACAGTAACCCCGCACAACTGAAAAAGCAGCTCACAGGCCGCTGAGGCAGGAAGGCCCGTGTTGAGTTTCAGAGAGAGTTTTCTTATATTTGAAAATGAGTTCAGCAGATCCATATTGTCTGAGGCACAGGCTAGGTACCCCTCTAACTCCCCTGTACCTTCTGACTTTTTTGGACTTCATTGAGGAGAAGAAATCATCTTCATCTGATGATTGTTGTCCAACTTGCTCCCCCCCCAGCCACTGCCATCTGGTCAAGGTGTTGTCTGACATAGTCCAGACCTTTTGAGTGACAAACAACAATATTCAGGACAATTAAGCTTTGATTAGTCTACCGAGAGTGCATCATAATGCAGAGAGTACCACAAATAGCAAAATAATTACAATTTGAGATGTAAGACAGTATAGCACATATCCCATTGTATTGAATAAAAACAAAGTGGAACCACCTGCAATAAACAATTAAATATCACAGTATGATATTATATCATCATATCATACCTGTTTCAATTATATCAGGCCCTCTGTCCAGGTGGTTTTGAACTTTGGTAAAAGTATTGCTGCAGCAATCAGCCCGGGTCCTCCATCATCTCACCAAAACGCTTTTGGACACCATCCTGAATGGCTCTGATGAGTGGTAGACACAACTTGGAGGATGTCTCTTGCCTTCTGAGTTTTGCTTGCAGTTGAAAGATCACTGGAAGAAGCCACCCTAAGTGTGTGTTGGTCTCCGACTGAAGAATGTTTAAGGCCTTTACCAAAGGTTTTCATCACTGAGCAATACTTTCGGTTAGGAAAGCAATTTCTGCTTGACTCAACCTGTATAACAGATCAAGAACATACAATTGGTTGCATATAAAGCAGGAAAAGTTTGAAATGTGTAGCCAGATATGGAAATCTAATTGAACAATTCCATACAACTGAAAAAATACGGAAATATACAAGGTAGCTTCATGCACCGTTTTCAGCTGTCATTAATTTGTCATTTATTATAAACATTTCATACTGATGAAATGCTAATTAAAACTTACATTTTCAATTTGAATTCTTCACAAACATTCCTGATTGCCTCCTCCCTTTCTCTTGTATGATCCGTGATGATTCTCTCCACGGCCATGAATTGAATTCCACCGTGTTTGATTTTGGCCGAATGAGCTGGAGCTGGCAATTATCTTCCACAACTTCTGCTGCCATGTATGAACGACCCGTCTTGTTCCACATGGCTTGGCATTTCCCAAAGGCTGCACGTGATAGCCTCTTGTATGTATCGTTCTTCTTTTCTGCCATGTCATCATCTGTTGTGGCAACTAAGTTTAACAAGTGGCATGCACACCTTTGGTGTGTGGGAAGCTGGTACTCTAAACCATTGTCTTTCTCCAGGATGCTGCAGGTGTCTAGGTAGTTGACATGGGCCTCCTCAGAAGAATCTTGGTCGGATTCTTCATCCTCAGACTGGCTCTGCTCACCAAACACACTAAATGCTTTAATGAAGTTCGAGCCACTATCTGTGGTGGTTCTTACCACTTTCCCCCTTATTCGATATTGACAGTGTATTTCATCAAGTGCACCTGCAACGACATCAAAGGTGTGGGACCCTTTTTAGTCTCTTGCATGCCAGTGCAGCGGATCTCCCTCTAAGGTTCCCTCATCTATCCAATGAGCTGTTACCCCAATGAAACTTTGCTGGTGCGCTGTCCAACAATCTGTGGTGGTGGCAACATAGCTGACTTCACTAAGTTCCAATATCATATTTTTCCTCATTTGATTAGCAGATCCCTCTATTCTAGTCCGGACTGTGGGTCTGGAAATGACCTTGATGTGGGGATTGAGTGCCACTACTAGCTCTTTAAAAGCAGGTTGTTCAACTAAAGAAAATGCATGAAGACCCATAAAATTAACTTAATAATGAGCTTGTCGATCTTTCCCTGTGTCACACGGCGGTTTGCCTCCCACTGACATTGCATCTGATATTTTCGCTATTTTGCTTGGTATTGGTGCTTGTGGATTTGGGGTTTGATGGCCCCTCTTTGCATGATTAAAAGCCGCCATCTTAGATGGATGTTTCCTCTGTGAAGAAAGAAAAAGGCTTTCAATGTAGTGTTCATTACAACAGACCAAAATTAAAACATTGATAGATAAAAGTTTTCTATTTCTATAGTCATTACATTTTATCTATGACATTTCATAAAGAACACTACTTGCTAACAGAGATTCCTGAACAAATGAAAATAACCGTTAAAACAGTTTAAAGCATTAACTCTCGCCAAAATGCAACCTAGGGTCTTTATGTGAATGTACCCAAGTCAAACATTAGATAAAAGCATCAAGGACGGAAGCGCCACTTTTAAGATTGACCATAGTCGTTTTCAAGTCAAATGGCCTTTTGAATGGTAGTGCTATTTTTAAAACACTAAGAAAGCTCAACACAACATGAAACTTTACTTTCGAAGCATCACCAGGGTCTCTAAACATGAGCGGAATCATTGAGAACATTCTCTGTGTACAGAGTTTACTAAAAGAAAGGTTTACACATCTCACGCAGTTGTTTTTCCTCAGCGCCATCTTGCCAAAACCTTTTTTTTAGATATTCTCTGGTGCCCAAAATGCGTTGCATTATGGCTGCCGAGTGGAAGGATTTGCCTAAAAGAACATTGACTACATTCTGCTCTTAGAAACTGTAAGTGCCAAAAGTGACTAGAATGCTAACCTGACAATTATCAATGTCACAGCAGGCAAAAGTGCCTCATACTACAATTCTCTAAAAAATATTTCGTGGGCCCCAGCCTATTTGTTCAACCGAGGGCTCATGTTCACAGCTCAGACTAGCAACCTACAGACTACCTTCTACACACCCGTATGAGCTAATTAGAAGTATGTGAATTAATTTACCAAATATACTTAACTCAAAATGTAATCAAGTAAAATTTAAATTACCGATTTTAATGCCTTAATTAAATGTATTTTGTTAACCTCTGCCATATCTTAATGCCTTAAAAAAAAAAACTAGTAAAAATCCAACCTTTAAGGACACCAATTTCCTTAGTGAATGAAGAATGTATCGTAAATAAATAAATAAATGTTCTTCCTGAAATTACAGGGGCAATAAGTATTTGACCCCTATGTTAAATTCCCATTTGAACTCAATGAGCATCAAACCAGCTAATAGGCTAACTGAAAAACACGCCATGCCAATCTGTAGGTATGGTGAAAGGTATGTGATGTGGGGCTATTTTAATTCCAAAGGCCGAGGGAACTTTATCAGGATGCATAGTATCCTGGATCCATGAAATAAGTGGCCTTTAAAAATAAACAAATCTGCTTCCCTCTATGAGAATTTAACATAGGGGTCAAATATGGCATACTGCATGGTATTTCCATAACCGCAAGACGCGCTTCACGATGACTGCAATGAGTTGTTAACAGACAAGACGCAATCTATCTGAATCTATCAGCAATCTAGCATTAATCTATCTGAAATAGCACATATTTGAAGTAGGCCTATTATTCATGGCTACATAGCTTAAACTGTAGGCTATGTTTAAACTGTATTTCGAGTTTAATGTTGGCATCTCGACTTTAAAGTCGACACGTCGAGATAAATGCCAGACAACTGATGTCCTAATGCCTGGCCCAGTACTGATAAAGGTATTTATGGTCATAATAAGTTAGTTTAAATGTTGACTGGTAGTTATTCATGGATGCAGGTGCCGACTTGCCTATTTCTCGATCCCTCCACCACAGCAACACTAGCTACTTCATAGTAGGCCTGGCAAACTCGATTCCTTTTAAGGATCCAGGTTATTCTGAGTCACTCACTAAACTGATCCGGGTTGTATGAGTCACTTGAGTCAGTATTGCTAAATCGCAAGGAAATTCAGTCCTACTTCAAGCAGTGCAGTGAGGTGCTTCATTTTTAAGTGCCTTCTCATGTTGGATGTGACTATGCAAAAAAGTCTATCTCTCCTCTTCCCTTAAGTGAAGCATTGAACAGTTCAGTGGCCCTGGGGACAAATGACTTCCTCAGTCTGTCTGTTGTGCAAGGTAGTAAGCGAAGTCTCCAGCTGATCAGGCTCTTCTGCTTAACAATAGTGCTGTGGAGTGGGTGACACTCATTGTCCAAGATGTTGATCAGTTTGTTCAGGGTCCTTTTGTCAGATATTGAAGTGATGCACTCCAGTTCAGCTCCCACTACAGAGCCAGCTGTCCTTACCAGCCTGTCAATTCGCCCCGCATCCTTCTTCTTTGTGCTTCCTCCCCAGCATACCACTGCATAGAAGAGGACGCTGGCAACAACAGACTGGTAGAACATCCTAAAGAGCTTGCTGCACACATTGAAGGACTGCAGCCTCCTCAGGAAGTACAGCCTGCTCTGCCCTTTCTTGTAGAATGCATCAGTGTTGGCTGACCAGTCCAGTTTATTGTCCAGGTGGAGACCCAGATATTTGTAGGTGCTTACCACCTCCACATTGACCCCAATGGGGACTGGTAGCAGAGTGGGCTTTGACCTGCGGAAATCCACCACCATCTCCTTGGTCTTTGAAGATGATTGAGTTTGCACCATTGCACAAAGTCCTCCACCAGGAAACTTCTGCATGTGGCATGACTCGGTGTTGTAGCAGAAGTCAGATGTGTACAGGGTGAACAGGACTGGAGAGAGCAGTTCCCTGTGGCGCTCCGGTGCTGCTGATCAGTGTCAGAGAGACAGTTCTTCAGTCTGACGAACTGTGGTCGCTCGGTCAGGTAATCTGTAATCCAGGTTACCAGGTCAGCGTCCACACCCATCTGCAAGAGCTTGTCTCCCAGTCTGAGGGGTTGGATGGTGTTAAAAGCACTTGAGAAATCAAAGAACATGATTCTCACAGCACTTTTCCCCTTGTCTAGGTGAGAATGTGTCCTGCGTAGAAGATAAGTGATGGCATCGTCCACGTCCACTTTCTCCTGGTATGCAAACTGTAATGGGTTTAGTGCATGGTGTACCTGGGGTCTGAGCATACATAAGACCAGTCACTCCATTGTCTTCATCACATGTGATGTTAGAGCGACAGGCCTGTAGTCATTAAGCTCACTTGGGTGTGGCTTCTTAGGTTGGGGGTGAGACATGATGTCTTCCACAGTGTTGGAACTTGTCCGAGACGGAGACTCAAGTTGAAGATGTGCTTCAGTGGCTCCCCCAGTTTCCTAGGACGAAGTTTCCTCAGTTAATCTCTTACCTGATCTGCCGTGATAATGGGGGGGTTGCATCTGGGGTTTGTGTGTCTGATGGCTGTTGACTGAAGTCGTTGTCACCTCTGTTCGTGGTCGCCATGTGGGGGAGGGGTGCAATATGATAGTGAGGGTGTGATAGCCTGTGATGGTGTGGGGGCTGGGGGATGACCTCCTCCTTGATGTTCTAACCCTGTATAAAACTCCAGCCGAAAAATCATCTGTGTATCTTGATGGAGGACATCAGCTGTCATGTATGAATGGTTGAAAATCAGCTTAACACTAAAGGTAAGTATATACATAAGCTATATGTAATTGATAGTGATATGGATAGCCATGATAATGTCATCTGATGGTACATAGGTAGTCTCACGGAACCTGTGTGAGGAAATGATCCAGTAATTTTCAGTAAAGTTTTGTGGTAATTTTCAGTAAAGTTTTTCATTGGATACTAATTTCAAAATCTCATGTGTTACAGGGTAAGAGGTGACCAGGGTGTTGAAAATGTCTGAATTGCACAGATGACATTCGCTGTGAGAGGCACAGGACATGGAAGCTTTTATAAGTGGAAAAAGTGTGCACAACCACAATTTTTTTAAACAAAAAAAAATCTAAAAACTGACAGGTGTGCACAATGTTATTTTTTAAAACGGAGAGGGTGAAATGTCCGTTTATGGAAATAGCCAGTCACGTGTAAATGTGGCCTCAATCTATATACTGATAATCCTATCTTCTATTGGTTTTTAGGGAATCCAAATTGACGATATTGATGGGGCTCTCTCATGATAACTCTGCCAACTCAGGTGTTACCGTGCCAGAAATGGAATGTCCATTGAAGACCGAGGACATTGAAACTCTACACCTTGCCATTGATCCCATTTCTCATTCAAATAGTTTTGGAAGAGACATTTATTTGACCAGACTCACATATGCTTTGCATCTACTTCACAGTCATTGACAGTCATGTCTGTGCCAATCAGAGGACTAAAAAGCTTTTAATAATTCATGATGATTCATGATTGCACCAGTGTTTCCCACAGATTAGAAGGCAATTTGTGGTGGTCGCCCTGTGTCTGACGGGGGGTGGGGGGTGACAATGGTGTTTCTAAATAATTCCTTCATTAATAATTGGTCACACAGAACTTTATTTTTAGATTAATATTTAATATAATATTCACACCTTCACAAAATCCACACGCCCAACACAAAATCCACACCTTTAACACCATATACAAAATTCATAACCCATTCAAATTTCTTTTACCTCTACTATACTCTATACTAAATTTTGTATTTAAGCCTACTTGCTGCAAAGTCTGCAACTTTTGTCAGAGCCAGGGCTCCGAAACGGTTCAAGGAACGAAAACCGAAAACGAACGGAATTTTACGAGGAGCGGAAACGGAAACGAAAACAAAATGGTCTTCAACTGTTCCGGAACAGAAACGTTATTCTGAAATCCACAAAACCGGTTAATAACGTTTTTTTTCGTTCTCTATATAACAGCCTAATAATTTGATTTCTGTAGTTTGAAAAAAAAAAAACGAATAAATGGACCTTTGGTCCAAATGTGTATATTTTGTCTTGCTGTTGTAATGTAACCTATCCGTCTGCCACCGGATCTTAGGCCAGCTTCAGAGCGTAGGCTACTGAAACTCATTTGAAATTGTTTGTAGCCTATGCGTAATAGCCTATTTTGCCTGTCCACGCCTTGTCGTTTTAAAGTCGGATTTGAAATGTAAAGTTTAATTATAGCCTATTCTATGTAGAAGAGTTAAACGGGAAATTTGAGATAGGCCTTGTCAGCAACAGACAGGTTCGTTTATAAACAGGGTTGGAATTATAGCGCAAGCCTTTGAAGATCTCCATATGGATAAAACTTAGGCTACAACCAGGTAAGGAGTTTAGCACGTATCCAGAAATATTTTTGATAAGAAATTATTTATAGGCATAGGTTAGGCCTACAGTAAGTCTGTAGGCTATGGGATGGATAGCCCATCTGAATGTTTTTGGATGCCACCTGTGATTTATTATTTTTGGGCATAGCTACGGTATAGGCTAAATCAAGGGGAAATAATGAGTACGTCTATTCTAAGGTAAAGTCCACAAAAATAGACTTGATAGGCCCTCCAAACACTGCCGGAACTTTAAGAACGAACGATATTTTGCGTTCCGAACCGGTTCAGGACCGATATGTTGGTGGCAGAACGCATGCAAGAACTAAAACGTTAAACATAGGCCTACCTGAACCGTTCGGAACGGAACGTTTGAAAAATAATTTTGTTTTCAAGCCCTGGTCAGAGCACCTGATTTTGCGCGGCTTGCTAAAAGATTCTTATGCCCTATCATAAGGGAAGGCCTCAGGACACGGTCCATTGATGGAGATCCTCAGGCAGGCTGCCAGGTGTTCTCCTTGAAGTTTGTTCCTGAGGTCTGTTTTCACTAGCCTGGATGCCAGCCAAACTTAGCCCCGCCCACATTTTGGGTTGGGAAGTTTGGTTATGATGGTGGACAGGTGAGCAACAGTGCCTCGTCTACACGTCATCTGAGCAGCTTAGGTTGATCTTGTTTGTAACAAAAACGCAGTGGCTAGAAGCTAGACAGATGGCTTCTAAGACCCCATATGGAAAAATGCATATTATTTCCATGAGGTTATACATGTTTGTAGCATCTGTGTGAACGGAATTATTTTTTTAAAACTAAGGAGGGGAAATATCAGTTTTTCCTAATAGCCCCTGCTAGGTAGGCTATTTCGTTGTCTTAGATTTCGCTATCGGGTGTTGTATAAGATATAGACAGCACCAGAAAACAATGCATTTGTGGAGGAGGATGGTTCTTGTGTTCTTCCTACAGCTCACGGTAAGCTATTTCTTTGCTCTGATTGGTAAGGTCTATCCAATTGAGTGCAGTCGGCTGCGGATGTAGTGGCTATGCCTCCATTCGAGGCGGTCATGCCCCCCATCCCCAACAACCTGCAGGAGGTGGCCATGGAGGGGGAATGGGCAGAGATGTGGGGTGGCGAGGACTTCCTCTCTAAGCACATTCATGGCTTTCTGGTGTTCACCACGGAGGACAACTTGAACAAACTTTCCCAGTGTCGCCAGGTTAGAACCCATCCCCCGTGAGACTTTTTGTCAGTCCAATGAAATAGCCTAATCATTTACCAAAATATTTTGATTTATATTATGTTTTGGATGGAATCTTTAAAACGTGCCCTAGGCCGTATTACCAATTTGTTACAATCCATGGCCTTTACAAAGGGAGGACCATCCCCTTCGTTATGAATATCGGTTAAGCACACTTATCACTTGGATAGAAGAAATACTCTTTTCTGATTGGCTGGCGGGTTGGCTTTTAATTCTGAACAATGGGACACCTATGAAGTAGATCTGGAAAAAAAGTTTAATCGCTGTTCCATATCAATGCATGAATGGTAACTATAGTAACAACGATAGTAGGACGAGGGTTGAGCCTGGAGGCAGGCTTCGCAACAATGGAATCAACTGTAAACAAGCTAACTGTCCATGCTACTAGTGAGCTTCTTTTAAAACGGAACCGCGTGTTTCCTTTGCTTTACAGTGGCAACCGGGTGCCTTCGAGGTGTGTCCAGTAATACAGAAGTAATGGGACTCGGGCAGAGGCTGATAGTGGAAATAATTCCGTGGAAATGCATGGATTCCAGTTGCAGCTACTGGAAGCAACTCAAATCCATGCATTTCCACGGAATTATTTTTGGAATCTGATCCCTTGTCATACCTGTTAATTCGTACTCGTCGCTCGACTTATCGTGACTAAATTCAAGATGGCGGCGAACGGTAAACTTCCTCAAGGTACTGTCTGTAAAAATTGTCTTGTAAATAAACTACCAGTGCTTTTTCAAAGTTCTCAATGTCTCGTTTTAAATGTCAAGGCCCTCGGAAGTCTACCAATGAAGTATGGAACTACTTTGAGCCTCGTAAATGGTGTAAAACAGTGATTTATTTGCATGGCTAGGCCGATGCCCAAGGCACCCCCATCGAAAAACTGTTGGTAGCATCGGCTAACTAGCGCCAGCTTTCTGAGTGCAGGGGACAAGCCGAGATGAGCTATGAGACATACGTTCACACTCGGTATCATGTTTCAACACACTTTAGGTCAATATCACACCGGAATTCTCCTTTAATACAGACTTTTGTACATTTGCAGGCAATAAGTTCATAGCAGGCTTTAGATGCTTCAGCAAGTGAGGTCCAGTATGGTTCAAAACTGCCATCCTCTCTTTTGACCCACCTCCATTTAGATGGACAAGGCAAATGAGGAAAAGGCAGTAATACTTGGCCCCAAATATGATAAAGCACATATGTTAGGCAGCTGTGGCTTGCAGAGGATTTTACCTCTCTGAGTAATGACAAGTTGCTTCTCTCCATAGCCAAATGACTTAACCAAGATGTTTGAAAGGTATTGAAAAAGATCTGTTTTAGTTTGATCCACCCTTAGAAAGCTCTGCCAGTTTGCTGGCAGAGCTGCTTCAGCACATACACGCCTGCGGATCCATTTACCACACTTTGCTGTTGCAGTGCCTTTGACGGAGTCGGCAAAGTACCTGTCCCATACAAAGTCAACACGAGTTGATTTTGATGACACAAGAAAATATAAGGAAGGAACACTTGATGACTTCGCAGAGAGTCTGGCCTAGATCCATTGGGAAACGTTTATTTCCTGGTTGGTGGACGCTTGTCTTAAGTTTGAAATCATTGGAGTTCAATCACTAACGTTTAGTAATGACGTATGTTAACCATGGGGGACACAACGATAACGATAGGCTTGCAACTTAAATGTAAGCGCCCTCAGGAACACCCTCAGGCTGCAAAACATTAGCGTTACAGCTGGAATAATGATTATAAACTTATGCTAAAGCTAACACGATGTTTAAAGCCATAAACAACCGTAAATTGGGACCAATTTACCAAAGGTAACTTTAGCCTTTATAGGGCTATATAAAGTTGTACAAATGAATAGGTCGTTATTAGGATATTGTATGTGGATGTTGAACTATATAGGCTACTTTTTAGGTGACCAATGCACAAACGAAACCAGGAAACGGGCAAATATTATCAATGCTATGAATGTTTCAGTCGTGCACAGTGGTCTGTAGATGTGTGCATAGCATTCATTCATTCCGGCAGGCGCCCCTGTGGACATGCATGCGCCCTTAAAACAGCATCTGAATAACTCGCCACTGACTTTAGACTACGTTTTTCCTGGTCTGTGGTGGAATTGTTTTCTGAATATGCAAAATAGCACCAGGGAACGTTTGTGGCGGAGCACGCCTCCTCTTCTTGCTGAACCGCTAGTTAATTTCCTAATTTAAAGACGTGCGTCTGTAATCATCTGTGGAGGGAAAATTCCGCTGTGCGTCCAATGCAAAATAGGAATTATACAAGCGCCAGTGTACAAAGTCAATTGCGCTACGTGCAAGATGGAGCCCTAAGTGTGATTTTCTAATAAATGGTGGTAAATATTTCATGAGTAAACGTACCACCGGTGTAAGAAGTACTGATGCTCTTTTGCGAGACTGGATATGAAGTCCAAGATGTAAATCTGACGTAGTTTAACTCTTGGGATAAACAAGGAACCAGTGTGAATGTCTGCATACCGGCAGAAGAATCCAACACACCTACTCACCAAAACACACAAAATAGTCTCAATAAGGACACAACAGCAGTATTAAGTCTGGCTAAGTTATTGTACAATTGTTTTATTGAACTTTTTGTAGTCCCACGTAGTGTATTTTCCCTGTACCCAGAAGTTCACCACAGCACACTTGAGATCAAACACTTTTCTTGGGAGATTCCTCTGACAGGACTCTGAAATATGCCTGTATGGTCTAACCCCCATTTAAACCAGTAAATAAGGACAATTACGGACATAAAACCCCCAAAGTTCGCCCCCGCATCCCAGCATGCCCTGCGTGGGAGTTCGCAACCAGCATAGTCCAGCGCGCTGACGTTACATAGCTCCCACAACAAGACATTGCCGTCCTCGGCAATCATCACGCGTTAGCCTCATGCGTCGGCGGGAGTAGTCTGCCACTCAGTCAAGTCAGACAGTTCCGCCAACACACCGGGGAACCACAGCTGCTAGTGGTCCAATGCGGGCGTGCTAGCAACCACGTGGCTGTCGCCGCTCATCCCCAGCTCCCTCTCAGCAGCCGCCCTCAGACTGCACGTATCACCATTCATATCATCATTTTCGCCATAAAACCCCCAAAGTTCGCCCCCGCATCCCAGCATGCCCTGCGTGGGAGTTCGCAACCAGCATAGTCCAGTGCACCGACGTTACATTACAATGAGCCACTCACTTTGTCGTTGAGCCATGCTCCAGGTTCAAGAGTCTCAAGGTCCACTTTGTGTACAGTAATTCCACCAACAGTGATGCTTTCACTTACTGATATTTCCAGGGATTCAGTGGGCACAAGGAAATGAAGTGATGGCAAGGGATTGGCAGGGGATTCGTCAGAACGAGGTTCTTTAGCTAGAATTACACAAGACGCAGGATGTAAACAGGAAGTACAAAGACATAAATGACTAGGATGCAGAGTAAAACCAGAAAGAAATATAAAGACAATCACAAGACCCTACACCCATGTCTACTTTTCACTCAATGGTGGGCTTGTAACCAAAAGGTTGCTGGTTCGAACCCCGACCAGTAGAAATAGCTGAAGTGCCCTTGAACAAGGCACCTAACCCCTCCCTGCTCCCCGAGCGCCGCTGTAGCAAGACAGCTCACTGCTCTGGGTTAGTGTGTGCTTCACCTCACTGTGCTCTGTGTCTCCACTAATGGGATAAAAGCAGACCAAATTCCTTGTATATGCCAGTATACTTGGCCTAGAAACCTGATTTACATTTTACATGATTTACAATGCATGCAGTTTTGGTTGTATAGATTTTCAGGTTTAGTTTTTAACCTTAATGAACGATATTTAGAAGCGTAAAAGTACGCTAATCAAATGAGAGACAACCTTGCAGCATCTTTCCATTCCTTTGAGAAAATGAACGGAGTGGTCATATGATCCACACTATTAACTATTGACAGGGCTGTAGTACTCGAGTCTGGACTCGAGACCGTTTTTCTATGGTCTCAGACTCGCTAGTATTTGGACTTGGTCTTGTCTCGACCAAAAGCCAAATATGGCTTTTGGTCTCGACCGAGTCCAGGTGTCTTTAGGGCCATCAAAATTAACGTGTTAATCGCCGCGATTCATTTTTAAATACATAATGCGTTACAAAATATTAACACAATAGTGTTTACCTTTGTGGGGGGCTGATGTCACGTAACGGAAGCCGCAAAACCTAAAACCGCAAGCCTGAGAGTTTATTTTACTGTCTGTGGAGTTAGCTGAAGATGAAGAGGAACCAACATTTAGCCAATAAATAGTAGCTTTACTGCAAACTGCTCTTCACTCTTGTTAGATAACGTTTACAATGTCAAAATGCACCAACAGCAACAGTTACATAAAGATGATACTTTTCGGGTCCTCTCCATTAAGATCCAACTTGAACGCATGCTACTCCATTTAATTGAGAGCGCGTCTGAGCGCACACGAGAGGGAGAGGAAACGATTGGCAGGCTCCAGCTGGCTTGTCGTTGTTGATGATAATTGATATATCCTTTTTAATATAAGAAACTTAGAAAAGGAAGGCAACAAAGACGAGGTTAGAGGAGATTGCGGATTTATCCGATTTCCACTACTGACCAGTTATAAACTGAGAGCCAGGGCACTTTGACATGTAGGCTGCACTCACTGTGATTTGAAAAATGGACAAAAATATGAAGAGTTGTCTTTGCCTTTGTGTAATGGAACTGGTGAGTCTTGAAGACTTCAATAATTTGTTTACATGAAGCACATATTATGCCGATTGAAACACATTCCACTCAGCTAGGACCCATATCATCATTGCATGTAACATGCTGTTGTTGCTGTTGCTTTGACACTGTAAAGGTTGGGAAGAATAAAAAGCAGTGAAGTAACGCTACCTTATTATACGGCTCTTCACAATGCAAGTAGAATGCTCCATTGACTTGAATGGGATTTCCGAAAGTTCTAGCGGTCATTATTTCTTGGGAAAGGACCTGAAAACAAGAATGACCGCTGTCAATGGCAACGGAGTTTGCGCTTGGAACTTCATTCAAAAGTGAAAGCAGACGGTTGATCAGCTGTGTTCTAAAGAATGTTTGATTCAAGTTCAGCGTGTGTTCTTAACTATTTGTTTCTCAGCAAAAGCCACGACGAAACGGTAACAAATAAGTGTAAAGAGACATATCATGGAGTTTATTTTTTCGTTTTGGCAAGTAGCCGTATAATAAGCGTGAAGCTTATCATTCATTATGGGAAAATAAGTCCCTTCAGGGCGAAACAAGACCCCTCTGCTGGCGCGTCGGGGTCCGGTTCGCCCTTTCGGGACTTATTTTCCCCATAATGACCGGCGTTCTATACATTATCCCTTACTTACGCACAGTGCGTGATGCACGTGGTGGTAGCGGCGGCACTGTTCTGAGCTCTAAGCACAATACTGTCGGCACATCTCTTCACTGTTGCACCAATGCCATCAGTCAGGGGCACCCTTGCCATGTGATGTAGGAAAGAAGTTCCAGGTTGCATTTTTGAATCACATCTGGGGAGGGATAGCACAGAGGAGAAAGTTTTTAGTTTTTATACTGTTTGCTTGGACCGTCGGACCAAAAGTGTACAGTGTCAATGTTTGGGAAATCTATGTATATCTGTCAGGATTTGATCCATATAGGTCCAAATGGCTGCAGAATCATGGCACTTGGACTCTGAGACTGCAGAATCCTACTTTTTCATGCTTGGTGTAGAACATGCCTGTATGAAGTGTGATCTGTGGGAGGTTTTGCCCATAGTGACAGGATTGTACTTCTGTGCTGTATTTACACTTCCAGGCCTCAGAAGTCAACATGCTATCAATACAGTTATAGACTCTGTAGGATAAGAATGTGGAGAATCGACACGTTGGGGTGAAGATTCTGTATTTGGATGCAGCAACCAACAACCATCCAAGTACAGCTGTGGCATTTTTTCTGCAGGCTACCTGGCTACATGGTGTTCCATTGAAAGCATGCCCATGTTCCCACAGCCCTATGTCCCCTAACCCACCCACCCACACCTCAGGCCTAACCCTAGCCCTAATTAGGATTCCGCTGGTAACCAAATGTGGAAAAAATCCAAAAGGTATTTCCACAGTTCTTGCACCAATACATTGTTACAGTTATCATGTTTCCTTCATAATCTGTTTAGAAAAATTTTAATTTTCCCTGGAATTAGCATAAATAAAAATGGACAGCCTGCAATGTATTTTTTTACCGCACAAACCAGATTTATGTGGGTTATCGTGATTTGCTTCATTCTGGGGAGGCCAATATTCCAGAAATGCATCTTCTCCTTCCATGATTTCTACCTCCAGCCCAGCTTTAAGCTGTGTGTCTGCTTTGTACTCCTTTGTACCTTCAGCACACCCCTTGAGGCCTCATGTATGGGGCAAGCGTCTTTCAGGACCTCTAACCATGATCAACCAAACAAAATGAAGTGGAAGTCTTGGAATTCTTAGACCTGGTTGACCATGGGTAGAGGTCCCATAAGTCATGTGACTTGGCTTTGTTGCTGTACAGCATTTAAAGCTGAAAGTAGAGGTGCCATTTCTGGAACAACATCATTATGGTTGATCATGGGTAGCTATTCCAATGGCCATGTGCCCCAACCATGAAGTCAAAGACAGTGTGCTTAAAACTGGTAAGGTATTTAAGTCTGGGTCCTTGACTTCCACAATATCTACTTCCATTTCCAGAATATCTACTTGGCGCTTACCAAAACATCTGCGCCTCGGCCCACAGAAGTTCTGGAGACTGATAGTTGATATTCTGGAAGGGGAATGCCAGCTTCTATGTTTTCAACTTGTAATCCTATCTTAACTCATTGAGTGCCAAAAACGTAATATTATGTTTTTCCTTCCCATGCGTTGAGTGCCAAAAACGTAATATTACGTTTGTAGCTTTTTTTTAAATTACGAAACTAGACACTCTAACACACCTTATATGTGATTTTGGGAACTCTGTGATGAATGGAAATGAAATATATGACGATCGAAAACTCATGAAAACGCACAATCTGGACATTTTATCATAACTCGGTTGCCGCTTTGGGTCGAATCAGTGACGCATGCACGTCAGGCACGTGGGTCTATCACTAGGTGGCAGTCTCGCCAGGTCTCGCTGATCACTTCCCGGAAAGTTTACACAAGTAAGTAACAGGCAACACTTCATATTTCATGAAAGACGTTATATCTCCATTTCTAGAAAAAAACAGCGATTTTGATGAAAACTAGTCACTGTTTAGCTTGGGATTTCTCAGGAACAGAGGCGTGTAGAAATACACGGTTTGCACCCACCGAGAGCTTAAAGTCTCACCTTTTAAACGAGCCATTGTATGTGTTCATAGCTATAACAGAATATGCTGTGGCTGTACAAAAATCATCAACAATGGTGTAGATTGCTGGCACTCTAGAACAAAGCTCCCGAAAACAGCTTTGAGTTAAGCTCTATATTTATGTTGGCTTTATTATAGAGAGTATGTGGTTTTTAGAGAGGGACTACATATGATGTATTGACAAAAAGATGGCCAAGAAACTTAGACTGTTTTTAGTGTCAGGCTGACACATACTGATGACTTGCGCTAGCCTAGCACCTGCGAACTCTGCAACTAGAAGGACTTATGAAACGTGTTGAAAACGGTCTCCAATGATAAATATCACACTTGCTAACTTGGAAAAATCCTGAACCACCCCTTTAATGTCCCCCTGTGATGCCCCTGTGTGGAGGATCCACTTTTCTACATGGCCTCTGATTTGTTTGTAATTTTGTTGTTGTTTTTTTGTACTTTGGGCAGGTCCCACCATTGATGAACTGAATGTATCAAGTAGGTGTTCTAGAAAGACAAATACATGTGAAATATTGCTAACTAAAACTCAATGAAATACTAAGCTTAGGTAGGTATCTTAACTCACCTAAATTGGAGCCTGCTTTAGGGAATAAAATAGGCACAGTGGTGTGTCCTAGGACGTTTCAAGTCGTCCAGGTCCTTTCTCATCTGCTTTACTTCAGCCTTTGTCTCTGAGCTCCCGCCTCAGGTCCTCAACAGTGTTTTCAGGGATGCCCTCTGGTGTCAATGCTCTTGAGGTGGAGGGCTCCTCATGCAGCCTTGTACTACGGAGTTGTCGTTCAATTGCTTTTTTTCCGCACTCTTCATCATTTGTTTCAGGGTGTCACCCTACAAATGTTAGAGAAGAAAGGAAGAGTTTTATGAACAAATTAAATCAATAGGAGAAAATACGGAAATAACCTAGACCCATTTTCAAGTGCACGGATTAGTTACAAACCTGGGCAAATTGACTGAAAGTAACAAACCTCCTCATAGTGTGGATGTTTTCTCCTAGTAAAATACAGTTCTAAGGACTTCTATTATTAGTTAAATTATCCAGGTTTGTCATGAAACCATGTACTTCACAATACCTGCACTTTATGAATCTGAATGAGATGTTTATCCAGTCGTGAACATTCATCCGTGGTGCATTTAACCACTGGGCAGCGCAGCTTGCCGGTGTACCGCCCTGACTTGTGCCCTATAATTAATTTCCTTTTTTCCTTATTCTCAATCCTGTGAGTGTAACACACATGTCGTGACACATCGACCACTTTGTCAGGGCACAGAGGACACTGTCTCTTCATCTGAGTTTTGAATACATACCAGGTAAATCAGAAAAAAACACTGAACTCAAAGAAGAAACTGCAGAACCACCACATTAATAATATCTTCTTATTGGCAATAGTGAGTAAATGACAGAAATTCTACATACATTTCCAGAAAACAAACCACTTCTCATTAAAATGTACTTCCGCCTGTTTAGGTAGGAGACCCAGATTATCCATGTTGATTTCAAAATAAGATCCACTTACCTTTGCCATGGTTATCTTCCAAAAGAGCAACTGATTGTAGTAACATAGTATGTACCTTTTAGGATGGTCCACCTAATTAGAACTGGCCAATAATGGTTACAAAATTACTACATCCATATTTTACACTCAACCTTCCAAACTGATGACTAATGACAGATTCTACATACACTTCCAGAAAACAAACCACTTCCCATTAAAATGTACTTCCTCTCGTTCAGATAGGAGACCCAGATTATCCACATTGATATCAAAATCAGATCCACTCACCTTTGCCATGGTTATCTTCCAAAAGAGCAACTAGTTGTAGTAACTTGGTATTTATAGGTACTTTTTAGGACGACCCACCTAATTAGAACTAGCCAATAATGGATACAAAATTAGTACATTCATATTTTACACTCACCCTTCTAAACTGATGACTAATGACAGAAATTCTACATACACTTCCAGAAAACTAACCACTTCTCATTAAAATGTACTTTCTCCTGTTCAGGTAGGAGACCCAGATTATCTACGTTTAGTTAAAATAAATGTTAAAATAAAACAACCCCTACCAAGACTATCAATCTAAAGGGTTGACGAGCTGTGTGCGCCTGGAAAGACAATACAAGATGCTTTCTGAATAGCACAGCGAAGACGGCTCTGGTCATCCCATACCCTCCCCCCACTTCCTGTAGCCTTCCATTATGACTTGTTGCCGTTTTGGGACATTAAGCTTTTTCACGTTAAGCCCCCCTCCCCCACCCCCTTCTTTCACAAGCAGTGGGGGAGCGTGGGGCACAAAATAACACTTTTTGGTAGACAAAGGAGGGTTCTCCGCGCTTGTGTCGTTTGGCGACAATCCGGTGCAATCAGGACAGGCCAGACAGAGAGAAGGAGAGACGCCGGTGCAGCTCAGATGTCTTCTTCATTTTCTTTATTCTTTAGTAAAAGGTGCAGAACATTATTAAACTTTGATTAACGTTTCGATGTGTCGATGTTTTTGGCTAACGAACATCGAAACGTTAGTCAAAGTTTAATAATGTTCTGCACCTTTTCAGGTGTAGTGCCTTAACAGAAATACATTTAAATAACATTTGAACATCTCTTGTAAGATTTACTTGTCCCACTCAGTAAATTAAATACACAAATTAATTGTGTAATTTTCTCTGTCTTTATTGAGTTACCTCCAAAATTAATATTACAGTGTAAACATTACTATTTTTCAAGGAATATACACTGCTCAAAATAAATAAGGGAACACTTTTTCATAGGTGTATAGCATCAAGGTTATCAAACTTGTAAGCTATTGGTCTGGCCAGTTACATAACAGAGGGGGTTGTGAATCAGTTTCACCTGCTTTTGTGTCAAAGTTAACAACAGGTGCACTAGAGGGGCAACAATGAGACAACCCCCAAAACAGGAATGGTTTTACAGGTGGTGGCAACTGATCATTTTTCCATCTTTATCCTTCTTGAGTGATTTTTTATAAGTTTCACAGTTGGGTAGGGTCAGTGTCACTACTGGTAGCATAAACCAGTACCTGGAGCCTACAAAGGTTGCACAGGTAGTCCAACTCCTCCAGAATGGCACACCAATACGTTCCATTGCCAGGACTTCTGTGTCTCCCAGCGCAGTCTCAAAAGGAGATTCCTGGGGACAGGCAGTTGCTTTAAGAGAGCTGGGCAGTGTGGTAGAAGATCCTTTACCCAGCAGCAGGACCAGTATCTGCTCCTTTGTGCAAGGAGGAACAGTAGGAGCCCTGCCAGAGCCCTACAAAATGACCTCCAGCAGGCCGCTGGTGTGAATGTCTCTGACCACACTGTCAGAAACAGACTTCATGAGGGTGGCCTGAGGGCCCGATGGCCTCTAGAGGGACCTGTGCTCACTGCCCAGCACTGTGGAGCTCAATTGCCATTTGCCATAGAATACAAAATTGGCAGGTCCGACATTGGTGCCCTGTGCTTTTCACAGATCAGAGCAGGTTCACCCTGAGCACATGTGACAGACGTGAAAGGGTCTGGAGACGTCGTGGAGAACGTTATGCTGCCTGCAACATCATTCAGCATGACCGATTTGGTGGTGAGTCAGTGATGGTCTGGGGAGGCATATCCTTGGAGGGACGCACAGACCTCTATGGGCAAAACAACGGCACCCTCACTGCTCTTAGGTATCGGGATGAATCTTCAGACACATTGTCTGACCCTGTACTGGTGCAGAGGCCCCTGGGTTTCCTCTGGTGCACAACAATGGCCGGCCACATGTGGCTAGAGTGGGCAGGCAGTTCCTGGAGGATGAAGGAATTGATACCATTCACTGTCCCCCACACTCCCCTGACTTAAATCCAGTAGAACACCTCTTGGACATTGTGTTTTGGTCCATCCAACACCGGCAGGTTGCACCACAGACTGTCAAGGAGCTCAATGATGGCCGTGTCCACATCTGGGAGCAGACCCCCAGGACACCATCCGCCGTCTCATTGTCAAGCATGTGGGGTCCATATGAACTACTGAGTACCATTTTGAGTTGCTGCAATGAAATTTAGGCAAAATGGACTAGCTTGTCGCATCATTTTTTCACTTTTTTCATTGATTTTTGTGGGGGTCTTTGAATTCGGCCCTCTGTAGGTTGATCATTTTCATTACCAAAAAAAATAATGTGCCATCCTTTACCCAGTACACATTACCCAATCCATATCAGAATAGATATCCAGCATGAGTTTTGTCCCATTGAGATCTGAATAGCTTTCAGTAATTCAGTCTCACGTTTTATCAAAACAAGTAACTATTCTTCTGTGGCCAGAAGCATCCCACCTTTGCAGGACTCTTTTGGGATCCACTTCCATGTTTCTGAGGACATTTATGAGAGCAAGACCAGACAGCCTCTGTCAGTGCAGATTAGCTAGCCACTGGATATATCAGCATTTCATATAGTTTTGAATCTCATTGGTAGCCCTATTGCATCTCATATTGTAGGCTCATCTTCTGCTGGCTTAATTTCAAACGATAATTTAGTTTGTTGCCGCCTTTTCATTTTCGGTCATTAGAATGAAAATCACAGGCAGAAATGAACATGGCGTCAACTTTATTTTGAGCAATGGATTTGTGGGTATTGAAGTTTATGTGAGATGTGCGAGACACTGCGTTGTGTTCTTTAATTGGTTTAGGAAGCACTCCGCTATAGCCGACTACTTTCGTTTTGAGATGGCAGTGGTATCTGCAAGTATGTGTCACGTGACAGTCCGTAGATGCAATTATAATTGTCTCGTCTGCTATTTTCACATCAAAATGAAACGAAACTTTAAGAAAGAAATACCGAGGACATGACCTCAGTGTCCTCAATGGTAGCTATGGCCATGCCCAGACGCTCACCTCGTAAGCCCCACTCCAATACGATCCGATATGCCACCAATCTACAAAGGCTGGGGGTGGAAATAAGAAAGCAAGAGCAGTCAAGGGTCAGCGATATTTAGCAATTTGGCCAATTCACACAACTTCATTTGAGGCACTGAAGAAAATAAGTAGTGGTCTACTTACTTGGCAGATAATTGGCCGTTGGGTCCCTCTGGAACAGGTCTTTTCTTCCAGTTGGTTTTAGGCATGTGAAAAAATGAGTATATTTATTAGTACCAGAAAGTCATCCATTGCTGTAAGACCAGCGTGCCTTGGACTTCTCCAGTCCTTGGCAAACTCCACCTCCGACTCCCGACAACACAAACACTCCTCTGTAGCCACGGGCTGACATTGTCCACAGCTACACCACCAGTCCCCTGCACATCTGTTTGGTGTGTCTAGGACCTCCACAATCTCCGCAGCCTCTTCTGCAGCTCTTCAATTTTCCTCCATGACTTGTAGCTCCTCGTCCATGTATTCAGGCTTGATTAGGTACGGGCGACATTCGAAATTGAGCCACTCGGCGTTCGATGCTAACTTCAAACTCTGCCATGTTGTGGTTCTCTTCTGCTGTTTTTCGCTTCTTGCTCCTTCTTCTTCACTACTTTACCGGTAGTCACTTCCGGCAATAGATGTGCTCTGTGCGGGATCTCGCGCGATCACCTGGTGTTGCTGAAATTGTTTTTTGGTATATCCAACGTTTTTAATTATTTTTTCCAAATATTTACAACTTAGTGTTAACTAATAATTGTTGCAAACTGGTACTACTAACAAAATATTAATTCATTCCTGGAACTTGGCGTCGTTCGACAGAAACCAACATATATATCAGACATACTTAAATTTTACATCCACCTCAGACCACAGAAAAGCCAGGTATTATGCATACCTTCTACTCGCACCAAACAGGGTGAAGCTGCCTTCAGCTACAGTACCATGCAGTCCAGACTGCTCCAACCATTGCCAATTTTAAAACCCAACTGAAGACCACCCTCTTCTCTATGGCTTTTTCCTGTTTTTAATTTATTTGTATTGTTTTTACTTATTCTACCACTGTGATATATTTTATACTTGTGATATGTTTCATATCTGTTGCTAGCTATATAAAGCACATTGTGTCTACCTGGAGTATGAAATGCACTATATAAATAAATTGCCTTACCTTGCCTATGAGGCCTTTCCATGGTACAAATGTGGACCCACATTTTGTGGCGGCTTTGTTGGAAAGACCGTGCCTGCGTGCGAGCGTCAGTATGAACATGTCACCTTGAGTTGGATGCAGCAGCGGAGTGAGAGGGAGAGAACAGTTATGTGTAAAATGTGCGTCATTGCTACAAACTGAATCATTCTGTGTAATTCCTATTTGTTTAGATTCCTTTGAACTTTGTGTGTCAGATATGTTTTGAGTATCGTCATGTAATTTGCTTAGATACATGTTTAGAGCTTGTTAATAGAATAGTCTTTTCAGGGATACCTTCACTTTGTAACCCCTTATAGTTTGTGATTAATGTAAACCTGTTGCCTGTATATCTGCCCTATGTTAGCATTTGGATGTGATATTATGTTTTTTTTTTTATTAGACATGTTTCCTACGACTTATAGAATGTAGAGGATGTGGTGTGTTTGTAATTCGATTAATGGCCACATTCGTGGAAAATTCCAGAGCCCTTGTGCTCAGTCTAATGTTAATTCAGCCAGCCACTAGGTAGCTCTGTTGTATTGCATGTCACTGGTAAATACTTTTATGCCTTTAGAAATAGTCAGCATAGTACAGAAATCTCAGTTTTCTAAATTGATGCAAATGTTTATGTAAATTGATAATGAGACGTTCATAGAGATGTTATTTCTTGTATTGCCATTTCAGACCACATACAAATCCAAAAACATACAGTGCATGCGGAAAGTATTCACAGAGCTTCACTTTTTCCACATTTTGTTATGTTTCAGACTAAGTTGATGTTGAGCAGCCTGTCTATGTCAGATCTCCACAACTGGCTGTTAGGCTCTTTTGTTTGGCACAAAGAGGAAAGATAAGAGTCCAGTCCCCAGTGGTGCTCCTGTGCTGCTTATCAACTGCTCAGACATGTATGCACATACACACACACACGCAGACACACACACTCGAGGCCGTAGACAAACTGAGTCTAGGAAGGTGGCTAACTGAGGACTGAGATGTACCAATATCCTCCAGGACTGATATTGTCAATGGCAAGGAGCTGTACACAAAAAGGATCTAACTGTGGGGTCAAAGGTCGTTCAGGCTTCAGGAGAATTGATCCAGAATGGACAGTGCGTCCACTTACAAATCAAATCCACAACAACAGCTGAGGAGCTCAAGTCCACTAGAACGCCCTCAAACTGAGCACTGAGGGCTAACATGCCTAGCCTGGAGGACCAGACCCAATCTGAAAGATTAAGGGTTTGGCCACAAACAACGTAATGGTCCAATTTCGAGGGGTGGCAACAAGCATGCAATTGGAAAATCTCACTGCACACAATTGGATAACACTATACGATCAATGTTAACTGACTGATCTGGACTTCAATGCAATTGGATAACACTACGTCTGTCATCTGTTTAGATCGCCTCAGGCCCGCCTATATCAGATACACAGATATGATTGGTTCCCCGTGATGCAAGGGGCGAAAAGTTTCGTGCATCATTACTCGTTGCCAGGGTCTCTTGCTGAGCAAATGCTTCCACGAGAACTCTGGATTCCCAGGGTATGACATGCCACATCCAGCAACTGAATCCCAGCACTGAATAATCAACCAGAAGAATGGGTGCCATCTAGTGGCGGTCACCAAGAACTGCAGAAGGTTTGAAAAGCTGCAGTAGATAGAGAATGAAAAAAGGTTACTTTTTTCACATATTATAATACATTTTTTCACACTTATAATACAATATGATTTTTTTCCCCTGTGCCTATTCATTTTTTTGTTAACCAGGTGCTTTTATCTAAGTCATATTGGAAACGGTGCAGTTATACATTATAAAATGACCTTGGGGTTACCTGCCCTATGCCTCCCCCATACTGTATTTCATTTCACTATATATATATATATATATATATATATATATATATATATATATAAAATACTGCAATTATTGGATATCAGGCTAACAATCCTTGTTGTACCAAAAGAAATGGGACAAGAGACTTCATTTGAGACTGGCCAATCAGATTCCCCTGAAAAGAACCAAGCCCCACCCTCTGCCTGCCCCACTTCTCTGAATGAGGAAGTTCCCTGAGAGACACGGAGCAACTGCAGGTCGTTTTCACAGGAGTGATACAGCTTTTTGTTTGGACAGAAGTCATTGCAGAGTGAGATGTAAACTCTTATGGTTAACATACGTGTTGGAGGTGGATAACCTACGCCAGGAAATTGTACACACAGGTCATTTAGACTAAACCACACTTTATTCCACCCTGTAAAAGTGAAAGTAAAAACTAACCAGACGAGTTAAGATTTTCACGGGAGAAAATGGCTTCAAAGTTTGAAGAGGAGCTTTGCTGTCCTGTGTGCTGTGACATCTTCAAGGATCCCGTCTTTTTGTCCTGCGCTCACAGTGTGTGTAAAGCCTGTCTGCAGCAGTTCTGGGAGAGCAAAGGATCCAGAGAATGTCCCTACTGCAGGAGAAAGTGCTCAAAAGCACACTATCCTTCTAACATGGCGTTGAGGAACCTGTGTGAGGTTTACTTACAGGAGAGAAGTCAAACTTCAGTAGGGACTGAGGTGCTCTGCAGTCTGCACAGTGAGAAACTCAAGCTCTTCTGTCTGGACGATAACCAGCCTGTGTGTGTGGTGTGTCGAGACTCAAGAAAACACACCAACCACAAGTTCCAACCTTTAGATGAGGCAGCATCTGACCTTAAGGTGAGTTATATTCTTGACACTTTGCAATTATGTGTATTAAAGAGAAAAACAATTGCAAACAAACACCTACAAAGTCAAAGTGCAAAGTCCTCCCACTGTCTATCTATACTAGAGTAATTGTAATGTTCATCACTCACCACCAGGTGGAGTCTTTACACTGTACTCTGCTGCATTGTTACACAATGAAGGTACTGATGGTCATGAAACACACACGCACACTCCAGGGGCGGAGCTTGAGGGGGTGCGGGAGGTGCGGCACGCCCCCGGCCCGGGACCCGCAGGGTAAGGTGGGACAAGGCCGGAGGAGCTAAGATCATGCAAACGGTTTCTTTTCAAATCATTTTCATCAGACTGGGACGTATTAGGCTTATAGGTTGCCCCAGTCAGGACGAGTTATGACTCAGGTTGCTGAAAAGTTTTGAAATTTACTTTGATGATTTAGTAGGTGTAAAATAAGGAATAAAATGTTCTGCTGTTCGGCTTTATTTTAACTCTCATATTGAACTTTACGACGTGCAAATTTACAAAATTGGATCAACGATATTGTCTCCTACAATGAGAGAACACTTACACTTAGGGCCTACATGATTTTGGTTTCGATTTTCTAATTGGAGTAAGTCTTTGTGACAACACGTCATGATACATTTGATAATGTTTGATCGTTGTTTTGGGTTGAAGCATCTTTTACGTAGCCTAATGAATGCGCTCTAGAAAGTGAAAGTAGCCTAACCTAGGCCTATGCACTCTGTGTCTGAGCTGTCTGTGCACGTCCACAATTGGTTACGTTCCTCAAATGGAGAACACATCAATCTCATGGTATTTTTTGCCCTAAAATGCATGAAACATGCAAGTTCAAAATCCCGCCGGTACGTTCCATCTCCGTTTCATATTTGCCTATAGGCTACTAGCCTACAATAAATGAATTGAAGGAACTCAACTGACAACAGGTATATCTACTGATTCGGTCATTGAGACTACAGAATACAGACTACAGAATACAGTACAACAAACTTTCTGTCTTTCTGAAGTTTATTTTTGTATTCCGGGGTACAGTAGCCTAATTGCCTAATGTCTTGACAATAGTTTTTCTTAACGGCTTGCTGTTTAAACTGACTGCGGCGCTCTGAACTTTCCGGCCAGGTTTATGACGTAAACCGCTACATCTCGGCTCTGGCATTGCCTAAACTCATCGTGTGGGAAATCAGATTATCTGTCAATATTGGGCTTTGAAAGTAAGGGATATTTGCTCAGTAATAGTAGGCCTAGGCTACATTTTGTAACATTTATAGAGAAACCGAGGGGAAGTTAAATTAGAAATCGTTGGAAATTGAAAACACATACAAAAAAAGATTCGGGGCTTTTAAAAAGAGATTCGGGGCTTGAGCCCCCGAAGCCACCCCCTCGCTCCACCAATGCAACCACCCAGCAGTAACTTCTGCATTCAGTGAGATTTGCACCGCCCTAATTTTATTTTTGATCTTCCCGTTACCGTTGCAACCTCTGAGCGCTCATTCTCCAAGTTAAAGACCATTAAAAACCACTTGAGGAGCACAGTGGGACAGGAGAGACTGAGTGGACTTGCCATGTTGTCCATAGAGAATGAGAGAGCAAAGAAACTGGACATAGGCCTACACAGAGCATCGTGGACGAGTTCGCGGAGCGCAAGGCACGTCGTATGCCCTTCAAATAGTGCTGCGTATTATTGTTGTTTTATTATTAGGGGTCATGTAGCCTAATGTTTTTGTTGTTCTCTTGGTTACACTTCATGTACGTTCGATGGACTTCAAAATTACATAGTTGCTCTCCGTGGCGCTGACGCTTGTAAGACCCGCTGTTGCTGGCATGTGTAGCCTATGTTGTAAAATTATGTTATGATGAGTTTAATAAAGGGCCCGGTCATGTGCCCCGCCCCGGCCTGGCTCTGACTTGTTCCGCCACTGGCACACTCACACACACTCTCACAATCACACACACTCCCGCTCTCTCTCTCTCTCACACACACACTGTTTTTTTGTTAACTTCAGGAGCAGCTGAGGATTAAACTAGAATCCTTACAGAAGAAGCTGAAGGTCTTTGAAGAAGCAAAACACTCCTGTGATGAAACAGAGAAACACGTGAAGGTGACGTCCTCCTGAATGTGTATAGCAGCAGCATGAGAGTGTTGTTGACCATCACTGACTGGTGTTGAACTGTAGTGGACTAGAGTGAAATGAATGGAGGGGGTAACACTGACTGGTGTTGAACTGTAATGGAATGGAGTGATATGAATGGAGAAGGTAACAGTTGGCAGGACACTCCAGGACAAACACAATGGCACCGCTCTCAGCCAATCAGCTCGTTACTAAAGGAGCACAGAGAGGAGGGGCATATTTGATTGGCTGTGCAAATTAAATATACATTTCCTTTAATTAGAATGACAGACTGCACCTTTATGATGGTTTATTATGTGTGTTATTCCAGACTCAGGCCCAGCACACAGAGAAGCAGATCAAGGAGGAGTTTGAGAAGCTTCACCAGTTTCTACGAGATGAAGAGGCAGCCAGGATGGCTGCACTGAGAGAGGAAGAGGAGCAGAAGAGTCAGATGATGAAGGAGAAGATTGAGAAGATGAGCAGAGAGATCTCATCTCTTTCAGACACAATCAGAGCCATAGAGGAGAAGATAAATGCTGATGACATCACATTCTTGCAGGTAAGAAGAGTTTTGCCTTTGATGATAAATATCTGATATTCATGTATGATTACTGATCATAGCTAATTGTGCCTTTGGGTAATTACTTGGCACTGGTGTTCATGTATGAATCTACAGTATGGACCTAATCTGTTTGTTACTCTACAGAGCTACAAGAGCACAGTGGAAAGGTGAGTGATCTGCCTCCTGTCTCTCTCTTCTCTGTGGTTCTGAACCCAAACCCACAGCAGCACTGACTCCTGAATGTTATTCCAGAGCCCAGTGCACACTGCAGGATCCAGAGAGGGTTTCAGGAGCTCTGATCAATGTGGCCAAGCACCTGGACAACCTGAAGGTCAATGTGGCCAAGCACCTGGGTAACCTGAAGAAAATAATCGGTCAGTACTATAATACAGTACATACACACACACACACACACAGTATAAGTACTCTTTTGATCCCTTGAGGGAAATTTGGTCTCTGCATTTATCCCAATCCGTGAATTAGTGAAACACACTCAGCATCCGGCGCAGTGAGCTGCCTGCTCAGCGATGCTCGGGGAGCAGTGAGGGGTTAGGTGCCTTGCTCAAGGGCACTTCAACCCCCCAACACACACACACACACACACACACACACAAAAATACACACACACAAACATACACACACTAGGGTTAACCATTTTACAGTTTTAATAGCCTACCTCTAAACATTAAATAACAGTTTTAATAGCCTACCTCTAATTCAGATGTCTGGTGGAAGCCTGAAAATATTGTAAACAAAGTATAGTTGGCTAGCTTATCATAGTCTACTGATTGAACTGTTCAGTTTCCCCATGTGTGTTTAAGTTTCAAGGTAATACTTGTTCTTCTCGGTACAGGCCCTTTTGGCATTACCTGCAAACTAGTCACCTTTCGGCGAAAATCGCCGTTTTTGAATCAAAATATGTCATTCACGTAAATCGTGTAGATCGAAAGTTTTTTTTTTTCGGGGGGGTCAACTTTCCATAGTCTGGAGTGTGAGATTTCATGCGAGATTTATAGGCAAGTGATTGGCCTCTGTGCTATTTTTGAAGACCTACCTATCAGTTGTTTCTGAGGGCGGGCTTTATCTCTCTCACTTTCTGTTACGCATAGCCTGCCTGCTATGGCCTGCAGCAGCGATATGACCAAGGAAAAAAAGAAAATGTTAGCTAACAAACACGGGCCACATGCTACACTCTCTCTGACTATAAACTCAAAGTAAAACATCATATTATTAGGATACTTTTCTCTTGCCCTCGGTGGGTTAAATGAAAGACTTGCTGAGGTGAGGTTAAGTGTTTATTGACAAGTGTTGCAAAGTCTTTCGGAAATATGTCACCTTTTTTAGCCCTTTTGAGTTTGCAGGTATGTTTTGGGAAACATTGCTATTGAGATGATCAGTCAACTTCATGCAAGAGTTTTAAACAAATATGTGCAGCATGCTAATGATGCTAAGCGGATTTAAAGGAACACGCCACCCAATGTCAGTAGTAATATATGTTCTTACCTTAACTTTCACGAGTTGAGTCATACCTCTCCCGTGTCGGTACGTGCACTCAAATGTAGATACATACATATACCACATTCATTAAAGGATAATTCCGGTATTTAGCACTTTGAGTTAGCCCGGTTGAAACCAGACCCTTCTCAGTCGTAACTGAGAGTAGGTCGGGGAAGGTTCGTTCACAGCCCATTTCCAAAAGGCGTTCCCAAATGGACGCCGATTAAAATGCCTCGGACGCAATAGGAGAGGCCAAAAATCAATCAGAGCAACGAAAGAGACAGAGTGACGGAAACACACAATTTGCAACACTGTCTGGTTGTAGGGAGAAGCAGGAAGAAGTAACCACTTTTTAATTAAACGTAGGCTAATTTACAAAGACATCGTGCCACACTGAAAGCTAATATTTTGTCACTAGCAATTTACATCTGCCCTCTGTCAAACACAATTGCATTTTCAGCTCTGAACAAAACTGTTCGCGTTCAAACAAG
Organism: Alosa alosa; assembly: GCF_017589495.1. Classification (NCBI taxonomy): domain Eukaryota; kingdom Metazoa; phylum Chordata; class Actinopteri; order Clupeiformes; family Clupeidae; genus Alosa; species Alosa alosa. Next base: position 10,326,361 of record NC_063191.1, read on the forward strand.
CATTTTGTTTAATTCGTCCTTTCTGGCTGACCGGGACATATAAAGCAGGAATGGGGCCGAGAGAAACGTTCAAAGCAATTATGCCGGAATTGTTTCAAGGCAAACACTGAAGTGTAGCATTCGAGCCTATGTGTTTTCTGTCGGCTACGTGTCCAGCTACTGTAGGCCTATAAATGAACAGAATATCAAACCGTTTTCAGTAGCCTACCAGTGTTGCAGATATCACATAGGTATCCCTTCCATGTTTGTACAATGTTGCATATTGTAACATAAGGAAGCAGTTAAGAAACTTCCTGTCTTAAACCAACGTTATAGCAGCTTCAAACAAGCAGCAGCAGCCATCGTTGATGGTTTTTTTTTTTTTTTTTTTTTAAACCCCGGCTTCTTCAACAGGGTGCGCTATCGTCATCGTGTAAAGCCCGCCTCAAGGGTTCTGATTGGTGCCTAGAGCTAGGAAAATTGGAAATGGGCTAGAATGGGTTCTTGGCCAGACGGACTTTCAGAGCGAATCTCGAATTTCCCAGGCTAACTTTGAGTCCCTTTTCTGGTTTGTTTTGGATGAACTAGGGTGGTGGACACAGACATTTTGACGATGGGTCCTGTCCTGTCTCAGACTCAAAAAGTCCGAGACAGGAGCCATCGTCAAAATTTCTTCATCCAAAACAAACCTGAAAAGGGACTCAAAGTGCTAAATACCGGAATTATCCTTTAAAACATATATTATATTTTTATTCTATTCTATATCTGGTTTAGATTTCATTTCATTGTGACATTCTGAGTCTTCTGCACATGTTCATGTGTGTTCCTTTATCTGCAGCTCCTGTGACTCTGGATCCCAACACTGCACACCCAGATCTCATCCTGTCGGAGGATCTGACCAGTGTGAGAGTAGTTAAAAATAACCCACAGAGATTTGACAAGTATGCCAGTGTCCTGGGCTCTGAGGGCTTTAACTCAGGGACTCACTGCTGGGATGTGGAGGTTGGGGAGAGCCCATTGTGGTGTATGGGTGTGATGACAGAGTCTGCCCGGAGGAAGGGAGACTTTGGCTCCAGGAGTGGACTGTGGTGTATGGCATGTAATGATGACGCATATATAGCATGTGCTCCACCTCATCCCCCAACTCCCCTCACAGTGAAGCAGAAACTCCAGAGGATCAGAGTGCAGCTGGACTGGGACAGAGGAAAGGTGTCATTCTCTGACCCTGATAATAACACACACCTACACACTCTCAAACACACTTTCACTGAGAGAGTGTTTCCATACTTCTTCACTAACTCCTCTCTAAGGATTTTATCAGTGAGTCCCCAGTAACAGCAGAGCAGCACTGATGGAGCTGATGGTGTCTCTGACTGGACTCTCATAAGGCCAGTAGGTGTAGTTGTGAAGGTGTGCTGAATGTAACACACTTAAACCAGAAGATCATTACGTAATACACTGAGTATACTAATGATGACCGTGGGTCAGATTTGAACCTTGAATGTGGTACGGATGCATTTGACAGAACAGAGTAATGCTCTACCCTGATTGGATGCTGAAAGTAGAAGAGGGTGGGGCAGAGCAAGATTGGAGCTGTACTTTGGCTCATGTAACTTTAATGTAAATTTAAAGTAATTAAATTGATTGATTACTGAAGGTGAGAGAATGCATTCTATGTAAGCCACTTATTTCAAAACGTGTGGCAACAGACACAGATTGTGTACTCTGGTGATATAGTGTGATATTGACACAAACAATAAAATGTCTGCATGACTGATAACCACTTTGAATTTCACCTTTTTTGAACAATGCAGTTTGATGACAGTTTACAGATGACTTAACAACAAAAGTGGATCAGAAGTATCTGTCTCTCTATTGCTGTGTCAAACACACCGATTCATACACACTCCAGTGCAATCACTATCTTTAGGGTCAGTGAACACCTCTCTCTCTCTATCTTTCTCTCCCTCTCCCTGTCTTTATACAGACTGAAAGGATAACATAGGAACAAAGGCCTCTCTCTTAAAAATTCTACTGATCAAAGTACAGTCCAGGGAGTGTGTGTGTGTGTGTGTGTGTGTGTGTGTGTGTGTCACTTGCTCACAGTGAGCAAATACTTGGCAGGAACCAACAGCAGCCACTCAGGCAGTGCTTCAGGAAGTGGTGTCTCACTTTGATGACCTCATCTAAATTCAGAGGGTGCTGGAGGAAAGGGAGATGGAACAGAAGAGAGGAGGAGAGAATAAGGGAGTGAATGGATGGATGAGGAAAGAGAAAAAAGAAAATGAGAGTTTGGGAGGGAGGAGGAATGCAGGAAAGAGTGCTTGTAGGAAAAGAGGAACGAGGGAGAGAGGACACAGGGACAATAAAAAAGGAGTAGAACTGGTGGATGTGAGGACACAGGGACGATATAAAGGAGTAGAGCTGGTGGATGTGAGGACACAGGGACGATATAAAGGAGTAGAACTGGTGGATGTGAGGACACAGGGACGATATAAAGGAGCAGAGCTGGTGGATGTGAGGACACAGGGACGATATAAAGGAGTAGAGCTGGTGGATGAGAGGACACAGGGATGATATAAAAGGAGCAGATGAATCACACATGGAATAATCCAGATATATCGAAACGCCCCCTATTACCACCAGTCCCGTGTTTCCGTCCTCATCCGTGTATGTGTCACTTAATATCCATTTCTATACAAACCAAGACACCGGACTCCTAAAGAAACGCAAGCTAAAACGTATCTAAATTAGCTATGTACCAAAAATGACATTTTACCGTGACTCGAAGAGCTGTAAACAGTGTTGTATGGCTGCGTGTACAAATCCGCTTGGAGCTCCAGTGGAATTTTGATTTGCGACGAGAATTCTCGGTCTAACCGCTCATGTGCCGTGTCAAAGGGTGGAAGTAGACGACACAACAGTAGGGTGGCCATCCGTCTGGATTTCGTCCGGACAGTCCAGTTTTTGAGCTTTCTGTCCGGACAGAGAGTGTGTGTCCTCCTTTTTGGACATTTGTCCGGATTTTTGTCATGAGTGGCCATCTGTCCGCATTTCAAGGCGTCATTTCAAGGCCTCTGTAAGCTACTCATCTCTAGCCTGGCGGGCCATCCTATATCATTGAAATGTATAGTCTGGAATCGAACCATTCACCTCGCTTAATCCAAGGGGCGGGCAGAGAATTGTCTTTCAAACTGCCTAGGCATGCAATAGGCCAGCGCTACGACCAATCAGAACAAAGAGCAGGATGACATGGCCAGAGCAAAACGGCAAATACATCCAAAAGGAATGACTTAAGTGCATTGTGTTGCTCAACTTTCAAAGAAAAGCACAAGTCCAACTCCTCCAAAGTTGATTCAAACAACCGCTCCTTGTTCGCCATAGCCACCTTCCTTGTTGTTCACCGTCGCAGGACTGTCGTCATCCTGTTCAGCCCGCCTTAAGACTCTCTAACAAAATAGAGCGCTGTGATGATGTCCACGCGTCAGCCAATAGAAATCCCTATGGTTTGCTACTAGACGTACAGGCTGAGCAAATTAATTTGCCACCGCTAGGGTGCGTCTAGATCTGATTCATCTGACTCATCTCTGTTACGTGACATCATTTCTGACCCTCCACCACCACCATAGCATGGGACATCACAAAACTCCACCGATTTCCTTTTCGCGAAGCAGTCAATGCGACAACTCCCCTCGTGACTAAATGAATGAACACCGTTGCTGAGCCTTAAATTGCATATGGCGAAACGAAAGACAGCTTTCAACGTTCAGTGGGATTCTGAACACCACTTTTCTACCAAAAGCAGGACAGATGCATACCATGCATTTTGTAAACTGTGAAACAGATATTTGCTGGAGTTGCTGGAGCAAAAACGATGCCACAGAGGATTTCGGCGGATCTGGCTTTCTCTTTGTGCCTGCCTGTGAGAGCGTATGGCACTCTTACCCCTGGAGCTGACATCAATATCTGTTTCACAGTTTACAAAATGCATGGTACAGTATGCATCTATCCTGCTTTTGGTAGCACAGTGGTGTTCAGAATACCACACAGAGTTGAAAGACGTCTTTCGTTTCACCATAGGCCAACACTGCTACCGGACAAGACACATAGGGGTAGGGCTTGCAGTTTGGTCGGTAGGCCAACGCTGCTACCGGACAAGACACATAGGGGTAGGGCTTGCAGTTTGGTCAGTAGGCCAACGCTGCTACCAGGACAAAACAAGGGAGGGCTTGCAGTTTGGTCGGTAGGCCAACGCTGCTACCGGACAAAATACACAGGGAGGGATGACAGCCTGGCCAGTGGGACAGACCGCAAAACACTAGCAGAGTGGTCAGTAGGCCAACCTCTGTAACTGATGCAAGTTCCAGGAAAAAAAGCCAAATATTCTAACATCTTATTGCTGGACACCCTGAGCAAAATGACGCTCGACCCCAAGTTACAGGGGGGAGCAAACAGGGGACCAAGAGGGCCTCCCTACAAACCCCGCTAATGGACATCACCCGGCCACACAGCTTCCCCTTCCGCTTCACACCGTGCACACAGTGGATTACCAGCCTGTTAGCTGTGGCCCTTAACGGGACTACCGGTGACCCATGACCCAAAGGCTCAAACTGTAGGGAGGCACTCTTGGTTACCTTGGAGACACTGGACCTAGTGCCCATCATAACCAACCACCTCATCCCCAAGTCACCAGGGAGAGAAGGTAAAACATGAAGACTGGCCTTCACTATTTGGGGTCCCTTGACGGAAGATCACCTCAACACACAGAAACACATCTGGCTCCAGCGGATGTGTGGGGTGGTACATCCCTTACCTGTGGCCCTTGATGGGGACTGAGCATGATCAGAATCCTAAAAAACTACACATGGACGCCAGACCCATGATAGCATTACCCACCAATCGTAGCGTGGAAAACGCCGCTCAGCACCGATGTAGCCGACTGGCAGTCGCACTACGGCTAAATAGCACTCCCTGAAATACATAAAATGTCTACTTTAAAATGTGCCTTACATTAATCATTTAACTGACACATAGAGTGGCAACATACCTGAGTAACAGCGTTGAGTCACAGGCCCTAAGCTCTGATTGCTGATTAGCAGGGCACACACTCAGCTGGTGAAAGGGGCTGCTGTAGCACAGGGGAGTCTACAACACAAAATAATTCCTATAAGCCCAAGTAACGAAGTCAAATGGGTGGTAGGAGAAACGGAGCTGGTCATAGCCTACCTGTGGCGCTAAGGTGGAACGGATAACCAAGGCCAACGTCGGATCACTGGACAGGTAAACAAGACATGCATTGCGTGCCAGTGACGTCACTTGCCAAAAGAAAAGTCCCAGTTTATAAAGGGGCTTGGCCATCGCGGTTGGCTCGCAGTTAACTGCCCAGAGCCACTCAGAGCAGAGCGAGTTAAGCACCAGGTGAGCCAGGCAGCTGCATCCTGTTACGATCTTGGTGACACTGTCAGAAAAAAACATTTCTACTTCTATTTTTGAAGTAGGCTACAGGTGACGAAAGCACAGGTTGACGGAACAATCTTTTTTGACTTGTTTTCCGACTGATTGGGTTTTTTGCAACACAGCTTAATTTAGCTTGAAAGTTGCTGCTATGGACCAGGTTAGTTCTGTGGCATAAATTCCCATTTACCAAGCTGGGATTCACGTTAACCTCACTAATGGAACAGAACTCTCACTAAAATCAGCAAGACTTATCGAAATAAGCGAGGTTTGGCCTTTAGTGAGGTTGATGGAATACCCCTCTGGTCAGTATTTGAATGACTAGCACCAAAATAAATAGGAAAAGAGACCTCATTTGAGACTAGCCAATCAGATTCCCCTATAAGAACCCTCTCCGTCCCACTTCTCTAAATGAGGAAGTTCCCTGAGCATCACGGAGCACCTGCAGGTAATTTTCACTCGCAAGAGTGATACAGCTTTTTGTTTGGTCAGAAGTCATTTCAGAGTTAGATGTAAACTTGTATTGTTAACAGACGTGTTGGAAGTGGATAATCTACACCAGGAAATAGTAAACCCAAGGGTTTATTAAGAGTAAACTACTTTTTTTCTTCATCTTGTAAAAACTAACCAGACGAGTTAAGATTTTCACGGGAGAAAATGGCTTCCAAGCTTGAAGAGGAGCTTTGCTGTCCTGTGTGCTATGACATCTTCAAGAATCCCATCTTTTTGTCCTGCGCTCACAGTGTGTGTAAAGCCTGTTTGCAGCAGTTCTGGGAGAGCAAAGGATCCAAAGAATGTCCCTACTGCAGGAGAAAGTGCTCTAAAGCACAATATCCTTCTAACATGGCGTTGAGGAACTTGTGTGAGGTTTACTTACAGGAGAGAAGTCAAACTTCAGTAGGGACTGAGGTGCTCTGCAGTCTGCACAGTGAGAAATTCAAGCTTGTTTGTGTTGAGGATAAACAACCTGTATGTTTGGTGTGTCGAGACTCAAGAAAACACACCAACCACAAGTTCCAACCTTTAGATGAGGCAGCATCTGACCTTAAGGTGAGTCATATCATTGACACTTTGCAGTAATTTGTATTAAAGAGAAGAACAGGTGCAAAGAATACTCACCACTAGGTGGAGTCTTTACTCTCTGTTGCATTGCTACACAATGGATGTACTGATTGGTCAACACACACACACACACTCACACAGTTTCTTGTTAACTTCAGGAGCTGCTGAGGATTAAACTAGAGTCCTTACAAAAGAAGCTGAAGATCTTTAAAGAAGCAAAACTCTCCTGTGATGAAACAGTGAAACACATGAAGGTGACGTTCTCCTGAATCTGTAACAGCATGATATCACTCAACTCTGATTGCGACTTTCGTATTTGTCGATCCAGGTTATCCAAAGAAAGCCTGGTTATGTTCAGCGAGGTTCATACTATACCCCACTGAGGAAGAGAGCCTCATCAAACAACAACATGTGACTATACATGTGACATATATAGCACTTTTCTCGACACTCAAAGCGCTTCACAGGGAAGGGGGGACCTCACTAACCACCACCAACACACTGAACTCTAAAATGTAATCTCTAATCTGTATATAATGTCATTTTAATTAAGTGTGCTTGCTGCACACAAGCTTGCTGCTTGCAGCCAGTGTTGGGGAGTAACGGAATACATGTAGGCCTACTGGCGTTACTTATTCAGAATACAAATTATGACTGTACCTGTATTCCGTTACAGGTAAAATTTAAATAGTTGGTATTTAGAATACAGTTACATTGTTGAAATCAATGGATTAAATGACGATACTTCTCTGTTTCATAAGTTAATTCACTATGTATGTAATAGGGAGGAGATGTATGTTGCTATGTATGGGATCAGGGCTCTCAAGTTTTGAAGTTTGCAAGGAGTGAGACTTTGTTTCTCAGGAGGAGGGGGCGTGGCATTGGCACAGTGCCACGCCCCCTCTCCCTGATCGAAAGTACATGAAAGTCCTACGTCTGCTTGAACTGCTCGTGGCGTCACGCCCCCTCCCCCCGATCAACAGAGACCCACCCTCCCTATGTCCCATAGACCCAGCTTCATGAGAGAGCACAAATTCCATTATTTCAAACACACTGTTTTATTTATTCTAGAACCCTATAGTAAATAATAACATAAATTATAATAATAATTTCACCCAAATGGGCCCTTTGAACAGCAGTGGCTCATTCTGCTCTATTAACAAACAGAAAACAACCAAATGAGAAAAAGCACATTTAGCCCCAAAATGGTTTCTTGAACAGTGGTGGTTCTGTCCGTGTGTGTGTGTGTGTGTGTTTATGAGTGGTGATGTGTGTTGTAAGTGTTTGTGGCAGATTTTGATGCCTTGATGACTGATACTGGGGGCTTCCATTTAAAGCACTGTGGTTCAATGTCAGCCATTTTCACAGTCATGAGGCCATCCTTAAAAATATTCTTGTTTGCAGTAACAGCCCAAAAAAGAAAAAAAATGGGTCGGTAGGTAGGTCAATATTTTTTTTTCCAAGATTCAAAGTAAAAAAAAAGTAAAATTTTGGTCATGGTGATTTACGTAGGTATGAATTTAAACAAATGTGCACATTGTGACGTAACTGACTGGGTTCTCAACCCGTGCCTTCAGCCTCATCACTGCAAACCTCAATCTGATGCAGGTTATGTAGACCAGCCTTTCTCAAACTTCTTTGACCTGAGGTCCAGTCATGGCAGACTTTGGGGTCATAGGGCTCATCTACACGTACCCAACCCCACTCCCTCCAAATCAAATTGTCATTATCATTATCACAATCATTATTATGCCTATATTGTTATACATGCACTTTCACTTAAATGTTTTGTGACATGCACATCAGAGGACTGCTTTACTAATGTAAGATATAATTAGTTTCATTGCTTTTGCATGGTTGCATGATGCTTGCATAAGAAAATAAATACTTCTCAAAACAGCAAGAATTATATGGGTGCTATAATGAAGTTTAATTTGAATGCCTGAATGTAAGGATTCAGGAAACACAATACCAGTTTTTTTGGCGAGCAGATAGGCGTAAATCACTGATCTGTTGATCTTTAACAGATAGAAAGAAGGCTAGCTTTTGGCCACGTTATATTCAAATTTGACTATACAATACTCAGTGCTATAGGCTACAGTGTATTATAGTCTCTGCTCTGTTTCTATGGAAGTTCCAAAAATCAACGTTGTTCTATTAAGTGCCGTTAAACAATTAAATAGCATTCAACAGGTCGAAGCGGAGCTTTTGATACCAACTTTATCGATTAGTTTCAGTTATTCTCGCGCAGACGCCTGCATTGAATGAAGGCTCATAGCCTATACCACCACTTTATTGTATGGCTTAATGACATCGATAGCAGAAACGTTTGTTTTCTTTTTTTGTCGGTCCGCGGTATCTTGATCAACTGCGCAGCAAATTATCAGACGAAGCACCGGGCCTAATTTCACTCCACGACTCCGCGGACATGCAGTCTCCACGTTGCGGACCCACATCAAAACAAAACTATTTCCTGATTGATTGAGAAATCCTATTTTCTGATTGGCCGATAGGTTAGTAACTGAACAGCAGCTCTCTGAACTGAATGAGCGCACAGACAGCAACGTTGTGTGACACGTTTGTAAAATATAGCCCTTAGAAATTTCTGTGCGGGCAAGTTAATAATTTTTCGGAGTGAGAAATGCCATGTGTGGTGTGTGAGCGTGTGAAGTCATTGAAATGCGTGTGATTTGAGAGGTCTGTATGGGACTTATGTTGCTTAGCGTAATGCCATGGTCATTTGATATGAGATGCTTGCACTAGTAACTTCGACACTCATAACTTTAGGACTCCTATTTTTTTTTTTTAACTAAGAGTAATTCACGAAGCATTTTAGTCCTAAAAGTAGCACCTAAGTCTGTGACAGCTTAAAATAAGTCAAGGACTCCTAACTCAATAAGACCTATTGACAAACCGCTTTTTGTGGCATTTCACGTCGCGATGTTTTGAAATGCGTCTACAGGAGCTTCCAATCGCGAGGGAACAATTTTGCATTGTATGCATAACTAAAGGATGCAGTAACGCCACCAACAACAACCAAAACTAGCCTACTCATTGTCAACATGTACACTAAATTTAACGTTTCATTGTGAATCAAATTAAAATGTTCTCCTCTTTGCAAACGTAGGTATAGGCATATGGTGACAGATTAATTAAATAATGCTGCTGCGTGAATCACGGTAAGCGCGAATGAAGTGGCCACTTCTTAATGGGACCCACTGTATAGAAGTAGGCTAAGTAAAATGTTTCAAATAAGATAAGGTTAATAAGAATATGCCCGCTTGACAACGGCAGAGAGAGAATTGGCCTTTGGCCATATACCATCCATTTAGAACGACTGGCCTTCATAGCAACCAAAGATCTTAGCTGTGATGCTGTATGCATGCAATGTGATGCAAATTAAGTATAAAAAAGGTGATGAAATGTATATAGAGACAGGTCAAGAAATATAGTGCAGTGTAGACAGTAGTATACAGTTGATTTACAGAAGATGGTTTAGAATAATATGAAGTATTCCTTTATTCTGAGATACATCTGAGATACAATAGGCTCTCAAAACAATCCCAAACAGACATAAGGTCTTTATAGAGCAAATCCATATAGATTATTTGTCAAATAAACCAGTAAAACAGAATTAGGGGATGGAATATATAACATTCACACTCATAGCTTATATTTTTAAAATAAATCAGTGAAAAAGTATCCTGACAAACAAGCAGCATTTAATGCCTTGGTCATATTTCATAATTTCAATTCTTCTGTAGGTTACCTGATAGCCCAGTTTGAGAGGCGCAAGACGCGTGACATTATTTATTTTTGCAGCCAATCACTGCTGTCGTTTTATTTTATTGATTTGATCTAAGTCATGGAATCTAAATTCGAAGGCAGGCCACAGGTAAAAATCCAACGAACCGCATTCACCCTGCAAGCCAATAGTTGAATAGCCCTCTCCTAGAGTTTTTCAGATATTGCCACTGCTCCAAAACTGAAAGGCACTGTTAGAATGTTTGGATCAAGCCAGGTTCAGCATAGCGTATGCCACTGTCTGCTCACGTTGGTGACAGCACCAGGGCAAGCACACTTAGCAGTTCCTGCCGGAAATGCAGTCTAGTTATATTTAATATTAAATATATCACACAACTTATTGTTCAGGCCATGGTCATCTCTAAGCTGGATTATTGTAATTAAAGGGGGCAGCCATGGCTTCGGACTTGTAACCGGAGGGTTGCCGGTTCGATTCCCGACCAGTAGGCACGGCTGAAGTGCCCTTGAGCAAGGCACCTAACCTCTCACTGCTCCCCGAAAGTGCTGTTGTTGCAGGCAGTTTCACTGCGCCGGGATTAGTGTGTGCTTCACCTCACTGTGTGTTCACTGTGTGCTGAGTGTTTTTACTAATTCACGGATTGGGATAAATGCAGAGACCAAATTTCCCTCACGGGATCAAAAAGGTATATATACTTATATTCATACTTATATGACCGCCGCGCAGCGAAGTGGCGGTCATATACAGTAGGTTTAGTCAGATTTTTTTTTTTTTTTTTTTTTTTTTTCCCTTGTCCAAATTTCCGCCAAGGATTCCTGGGACACTGAAAGACGGGTAGATCTAAACATGGTGGGCATGTAACCCCACATGGATAGCATGGAACCATCGTTTTCGTTTTGATCTGTAGCCCCTGCTGGACTGCACCCCCAAAAGGAGGGTAGGGCAGACACAGTTTTCTGTGAATATCTCGAGAACCGTAAGGTTTAGGAGGACCATTTTTTTTTTTGTATGTTGATCTCAAGGGGCAATGTCAACCCATTCCATAACCACTCATTTCATGTATAGCACCACCTAGTTAAACACAAAAAAATAAAAATGAGGTGTTGTAAGGTATTTGTGACCTAACATAGTCAAAACTGCACGAAATTGGAAGTGTAGGATCATTATGACACCCTCTGAATGCACGCCAAGTTTCATGGAATTCCGTTCATGGGGGGGACACATAATAAATTAATTTATGTTACTATACACCAACTGGCCTGTAGGTGGCCGGAGACAGTTTTCTGTGAATATCTCGAGAACCGTGGGGCCTAGGAGGTCCAATTTTTTTTGTATGTTGGTCTTAAGGGGCATGTCAACCCATCCCATTACCACTTATTTCATGTATAGCCACCTAGTTAAAAAAAAATTAAAAGCAAAAAAATTAGGTGTTTTCATCACAATATCTCTGGCTGACATGGTCAAAACTGCATGAAATTGGAAAGTGTAGGATCATTATGACACCCTCCGAATGCATGCCAAGTTTTGTGAACTTTCGTTCATGGGGGCTTTACAATAAAATAATGTATGTGTACATTTAGTGACCTCAGACACCAACAAGGTTTCCCAGGACACTGAAAGACCGGGTAGATCTAAACTTGGTGGGCATGTAACCCCACATGGATAGCATGGAACCATCAAGCTTTTTTGATCTGTAGCCCCCCCGCTGTACTGGACCCCCCGAAAGGAGGGTAGGGCAGACACAGTTTTCTGTGAATATCTTAACCGAAGGGCCTAGGATGACCAATTTTTTCCGTTATGTTTGCCTCCAGGGGTCATGTTAACCCCATTCCATGTGCACACATGTGCATAAACAGATACACACGCACACACATACATTCACAGTAATCATAATGCATGACACATACTCACACAGTAGACATATGTACGCATGCATGCACATGCACAAACACACAAGCACGACACACACACACACACACATAAACATAAACGCGGTACACGCACACATGCACACAATTCAAGAATTTCTCAGAATTATGAACAGGCAAGATGGGGGTGGGGTTGTATAAAATCAATTTTACATGTGAAATCTATGAACTAATCATGTTTTGGTACTTGTTGTCTAGCAGATACCAGTGAGAATTGAGTGTGGATAATGCAATTTAGTGAGACAGTTAGAATCATATAGGCCTTTCAGCGTGATTTATTTTTGTGGAAAAATGTGCTGGACTGGGCGGCGGTCATATTTTTGTACCGCTCTCGCGGGACATCTATTATTATGACCGCCCGCACCCGCCTGGTAATATAGGTTTAGTCAGATTTTTTTTTTTTTTTTTTTTTTAGCGATGTCCAAATTTCCGTCAATGATTCCGGGACACTGAAAGACCGGGGTACACGAAACTTGGTGGACATGTAACCCCACATGGATAGCATGGAACCATTGTTTTCGTTTTGATCTGTAGCCCCCAGCTGAATTGGACCCCAAAGGAGGGTAGGCAGACACAGTTTTCTGTGAATATCGAAAACCGTAGGGTTTTTAGGAGGACCATTTTTTTTTTGTATGTTGATCTCAAGGGGCCATGTCAACCCATTCCATAAACACTTTCATTTCATGTATAAGCCACCTAGTTAAACACAAAAAGTAAAAAATGAGGTGGTGTAATTGAAGGTATCTGTGACCTAACATAGTCAAAACTGCACTAAATTGGAAGTTTAGGATCATTATGACACCCTCTGTATGCACGCCAAGTTTTGTGGAATTCCGTTCATGGGGGGCCACACAATAAATTAATTTATGTTACTATACACCAACTGGCCTGTAGGTGGTCGGAGACAGTTTTCTGTGAATATCTCTTGAGAACCATAGGGCCTAGGAGGTCCACCTTTTTTTTTGTATGTTGGTCTTAAGGGGGCATGTCAATCCATCCCATTACCACTTATTTCATGTATAGCGCCACCTAGTTAAAAATTAAAAGCAAAAAATTAGGGTGTTTTCATCTCAATATCTCTGGCTGACAAGGTCAAAACTGCACGAAAATAAAAGTGTAGGATCATTATGACACCCTCTGAATGCATGCCAAGTTTTGTGTACTTTCGCTCATGGGGGCCTTACAATAAAAAAAAAATAATTTATGTGTACATTTAGTGACGACACCAACAAGGGTTCCCCGACACTGAAAGACCGGGGTACACAAAACTTGGTGGGCATGTACCACCACATGGATAGTATGGAACCGTCATTTTGTTTTCATCTGCAGCCCCCTGCTGGACTGGACCCCCGAAAGGAGGGTAGGGCAGACACAGTTCTCTGTGAATCTTTTATGGTATGTTGGTCTCAAGGGCCCACATCAACCTGGCTCATAATCACTCATTTGTGATTTGCCCCCGTAAAAATGAAAATCAGTAGGATTAAAAAAGAAAGCCAAAATAAATATTCATCATCATGGCTGCATTTTCAGTATTGGCGAAGTAGTCGTTTGTCCACTAGATGGCGATCGTTGCAGTGAGGCTAAATTTTGTTGGAAGTTAAAAGTGGGTTGGAAAAACAATGGACACTTCATACAAGGACTGTAATTTAATGTTTAACATCTAATAAGGATAGGACGATGTTCACATGAAGTGTAATTCCCATTTCTTCTTGAAGTCGAAATAAATCTGAGGATGTTTATCGGACATGCTTGGTTTTACTGCAGGTACGTTAATCTTGTAATGTCAATAAGGACCTAGGTAATGTTACCAAGAATGCTGGTTGAGTGATGGCATTTTGATTTTTGCATTTGTAGAAAAACTATAAATGCGGTTATACCAAGCAAATGTATAGCAGCACTGTTTGTATCTTTCGACTGTCATTTATTGCACGCGGCTACAAAATCATTCTGTGCAATGGAAGATTTACCAACGTTACACCCGGTCTGATACAGTTTTGCCTATACATGCATTGAGACTGAGACGCCTGTTTATTTTGTTTTAAGTGCGCAGGGTGTGAGGGGAATCGTGTGCTTTGATTACAGCTTGGTAGTTGTAGTCTGTGAAATTAAAAGCACGTGTGTGTGAAGTATCCAAACAATGACACCTTCATTTTCATTATGGCTGCTTTAGCAACACACCGCTACTGTGTAGTGGGTCCCATTTAGAAGTGGCTTCATTCGCGCATTTCCTTGACTCATGGAGCTGCGTGAATGTTATTACAACTTTTCGCCAACGATATGACAGTCCGCTTGATACTGTAAGGCGTAGCCGTTGGTTTCCAAAGGAGATTTTATTTGTGTAAGCCAGCATAGCCTATTGACAATTTATGTTGTAAATAGGCCTACCTTATAATCCTACCTGTAGCTTAGGGAAGCTAACAGCTTTCATTAGGATCTAGTTTGTTAGTTACCGTTTTTGTCAATACTTCCTGATGCATTTTTGCATTTAGAATAGCCAGAGTGTATATCTCAATCGAAAATTAAATAATATCGGTGCCTATGGACTAGGCTGGGTGAACCCAGCCTGATCTGCCCGGGCTATTTTATTTTTGATTTCTTAAAAGATTGAGCTTGGTCTGATGAAAGCCAGACTAGCCATGGACCTCAGTTAAACAATGCAAGGGAACATGAATCAGCCTATATTTGCACTAACAATAACGGACAAAAGCTCTTCAACTTTGGCCCGTTAAAATGTGTATGAACAGTCTAGCGACGCATTTCATCAAGGCCCATTTGGACATGTCAGTTATTTGCACCACTGGTTAGATGTAAAACAGCATTTCGTTTCAGACTAGGCTACTGTTACTTAATTTGTGCATTAACAATAACGTTTCAGACTAGGCCTACTAGGCGGTCATATTTTGTACCGCTATGCGGTACATCTAGTTATTATATTATTGATTGAATGGACATTATTGTTTATTATTGCTATTCTCTTTAATGTAGTCTGACCAACATTTTAAATTGTACACTATTGTGCCAAATCCCATAACCATAATATTAATTAACTAAGTGCTGCTTTATAAAAAAGAACATAAGAAGTCCTTAATTCTCACAGCAACAGACATTGTCAAAAAAATGTGGGTAAAGAAATTTTCCATTGTGTTTGTCCATTGTGGGTAAAGAAATTGTCCATTGTAAATTAATTGTTTAAGTTAAATGCTAGATGTGCTGCTAGTTATTTGAATGAAATGAAATTGAAGCCAATCTATTATCTCTAATCAACACATACTGTATATCAGCAGTCACTCATGTTGTGCCAGGACTAAGACCAGCAGCAGGGAGGTGAATAAGGTCCCTCTATTCTCTATCCTGTGTGTGCACTCAAATACACTCTCAGCCAATCAGCATATTACTAAAGGAGCACAGAGGGGAGGAGCATATTTGATTGGCTGTGCAAATAAAATATAAATTTCCTTTAATTAGAATGACAGACTGCACCTTTATGATGGTTTATTATGTGTGTTATTCCAGACTCAGGCCCAGCACACAGAGAAGCAGATCAAGGAGGAGTTTGAGAAGCTTCACCAGTTTCTACGAGATGAAGAGGCAGCCAGGATAGCTGCACTGAGGGAGGAAGAGGAGCAGAAGAGTCAGATGATGAAGGAGAAGATTGAGAAGATGAGCAGAGAGATCTCATCTCTTTCAGACACAATCAGAGCCATAGAAGAGGAGATGAGAGCTGATGATGTCACATTCCTCCAGGTAAGAACAAATCTAGTTGATAATGTTCTTTCATATATTTATGCATGATTACGGACCATACGGGCTAATTGTGCCTTTAGGATATTGCTTGGCATTGGTATTCAGATATCGTATGAGTCTACAGTATGGACATAATCTATTTGTTATTTTACAGAACTACAAGAGCACAGTGGAAAGGTGAGTGATCTGCCTCATCTCTCTCTTCTCTTTGTGTTCTGAACCCAAACGCACAGCAGCACTGACTTCTAAATGTTATTCCAGAGCCCAGTGCACACTGCAGGATCCAGAGAGGGTTTCAGGAGATCTGATCAATGTGGTGAAACACCTGGACAACCTGAAGGTCAAAGTCTGGAAGCAAATGATTGGTCAGTAACACATTTATTCTATTCTGATTCTATTCTATTATTTTATATCTGGTTTAGATTTCATTTCAGTGTGGCATTCTGAGTCTTCTGCGCATGTTCATGTGTGTGTTCTTATATCTGCAGCTCCTGTGACTCTGGATCCCAACACTGCACACCCAGATCTCATCCTGTCTGAAGATTTGACCAGTGTGAGTTATGTTAAAAATAACCAACAGAGGTTTGATAAGTATCTCAGTGTCCTGGGCTCTGAGGGCTTTACCTCAGGGACTCACTGCTGGGATGTGGAAGTTAGAGAGAACACATGGTGGGGTGTAGGTGTGATGGCAGAGTCTTTCCAGAGGAAGGGAGACCTATACTCCAGGAGTGGACGGTGGTGTATGTTTTATAAAGATGGTAAATATGGAGCATGTGCTCCTCCACATCCCTTCACTCTCGTCACAGTGAAGAAGAAACTCCAGAGGATCAGAGTGCAGCTGGACTGGGACAGAGGAGAGCTGTCATTCTCTGACCCTGATAATAACACACACCTACACACTCTAACACACGCTTTTACTGAGAGAGTGTTTCCATTCTTTAATACTGCCTGTAGTCTCTCTCCTTTGAGGGTCTTACCAGTGACTATCCACTAACAGCATAGCAGTGCTGATGGTGTCTCTGACTGGACTCTCATAAGTAGGTGTGATTGTAAAGGTGTGTCGTTAATACACTGATGATACATACTAATGATGACCGTGGATCAGATTTGAATGCTAAATGTGGTACGGATGCATTTGCTCCTCCCCCCAGACTGTGTCACTTTAGTACAGAGTAATGCTCTACTCTGATTGGATGCTGAAAGTAAAAGGGGATGGGGCAGAGCAAGCTTGGAGCCATACTTTGGCTCATGTAACTTCAACTTTAATGTAAATTTAAAGTAATTAAATTGATTGAGTACTGAAAGTGAGAGAATGCATTCTATGTAAGCCACTTATTTCAAAATGTGTGCCAACAGACACTGATTGTGTAGTCTGGTGATCTGGTGTGATATTGACACAAGCAATAAAAGACTGACTGATAACCACTTTGAATTTCACAAATTTGTTTTTGAACAATGCAGTTTGACAATTTACAGATGACTATTAACAAGCAGATCAGACGTATCTGTCAACAAACACACTGATTCATACACACTCCTGTGCAATAATCACAGGGGCACAGTGAAAATCTCTCTCTCTCTCTCTCTCTCTCTCTCTCTCTCTCTCTCTCTCTCTCTCTCTCTCTCTCTCTCTCTCTCTCTCTCTCTCTCTCTCTCTCTCTCTAACTCTCTAACATTCTACTGTGATCAAAGTCGAGTGTGGAAGGAAGTGTGTGTGTGTGTGTATGTGTGTCACTTGCTCACAGTGAGCAAATACTCTGCAGGAACCAACAGCAGCCTCTCCTGTGTACTATCTCATTAGGCTTGTTTGAGATCGACTGAGTCTGACTTTGTCTGGCTTTCTACGTAAACGTGATCTTCAGAGGCTAGCCGGGAGGAGCTACAACAGAGGGCAGCTCATCCCGGACAGACAGGCTACAGTCTGCCTGACGTGACTCAAGGGAGACATCATGAATTTTTGTTTGCAATAAACACAGCAGAACTTTCATTCTTACTCATTAAAATGAGCATGATGACTGACGAAATAGATTCTTATGATGTAGTTTAAATAAACCACTCTTGTCATACAGTTAACAGGCCTGCTTTGTAGCACATAAATTCAATATCAAGTGTTTTCTCTATATGTATGTCTATCTATTTAACCAACAGCAGAAAATAACAGAATATCCAAACGTTTTCAGTAGGCTAGCCTACCATTGTTGCAGAAATCACATATAAGAAGGTATCCCTTCGATTTCTGTTTATTTTAGCATATTCTAACATAAGTAAGCAGCATGAGACTCCCGTCAAAATCGTCATGAGGAGATTCCTCCCAAATGGCCCTATCTCGTCTTTGAACTGACGTCATGAGGGCGTGTTTTAGCTCGTGCAGCTCGTGGAAGGCAACTGCAAGATCTGTCTGCAGGCTAGGACTCCCGCGATATTTTAAGGTCATGTGACATGGTGTCACGGTGGTAAGTCCCTCCCCGGCTGACAGAAGTCGGACAGAATTTCTAACCAGTAAGCATTGCGTCCATCCTGCCGTTGTGTCTTCATCGTTGAGCTGACCGTCCCATGGGAAGATACCATCGATGAGGCATTTGAACGGAAGAGACTGCGATATGCCAACTTAGCAGCTGAAGCAGAGGGGCGGGGCTGGAACGTGAAGGTGTGGCCAGTGGAGAAGGTGTGGCCAGTGGAGAAGGTGTGACCAGTGGAGGTCGGCTGTAGAGGCTTTGTAGCCAGGTCCACCACAAGGCTCCAGAAGGAAGTAGGGATCAGAGGGCAGGCCCAATGGAAGGCAATTAAAGAACTTGCCACTGCAGCAGAACGGAGCAGTCACTGGCTGTGGCTGAAACGTAAGGATGCAATATGGGCTGCAAAGTGACCGCGTGGTGACACCGTGCGCCATACACCCGGGGCTGATCATCCTGTGGTGGGCCAACCTCTGCAGAGGGTGTCTTGTTATAAGTGGCCGAAACACCCAATGATGTTTGGGGCAAACAACTGATGATGTGGCGTGCTGGTGGCACCACGTGATCACTGCCAAATCTCACCCCACCCAAGAGGATATCTCCAGCGACGGTCAATTGATGTGCTGAATATTAGGGATATTTAACAACTAGTCCTATTAAGAAGTCTTCCTCCTTAATCACGTCAGTGGTGCCTGCAGGTGTATCGCCATGAATTTTTTTTGTTTATATGAGCATATACAATTGCTTATTAATCATGCTATGGTCTGCCTTGTACGGTTATGATTCTATGCCGTATAATCCAGTTCTCAAAGGAGAACATGGATTGTTACTTTCGGAACCGTCACAGTAAAACAGAAGTGTTAATTTAACTCCATTTCAGATAACATTTGGTCCAACTCGAAATTAGTGTAAAATTTACTCTATGGCCAGTGTCACAGTTGGGTGGGTTGGTTAATCAAGCACCATACAGCCTGTGTTCATAATCTAGGTGCTTGATTTTCTACACCTGTAGAAATTAAACCCATGAATAGTTTTTATCAAAGATTATAAATGGCGGAGCAAGATAGTTTGTGGGATTTTGACCCCTCCCCTCAATTGGCGGAAGTTTGTTCCCAGAATGCAACAGCCCCAGTCAAAATATTCTTAAAGATATCACATATAAAGGCTATACTGTTGTTGTCATGTTATCATGTAATTGTTGGTGTCACAAACCATCAAGTGACCATCCACAACACCTTAATCATGTGCATAGGGCTTAACCCTTTGCAGATGGCACTCTCTAATTTCGGTACCCTGATGATGTGTAGTCTGCAATGGGTTAAAATATTGTTAGTGCTGGAGGCAGGAACACATGTGCACAACCCTAATTGTGCAGTGATGTCGTTGTGAATATAAACTTATATTTACAACTATTAGTCCAGTTGCTATGGCTTTAATATCGCTTCCATTATCCTTTACTGATTGAAGTTCAGAAACTTCAGAGGCCTATTAAATAGTCAATCAGGAAGAAACATTTGTGGAAAATAGCTTCATCGAGTGGAGATAATCAAGAACTGCAGGAGGTTTGAAAGACACTAGATTCTTTGTTCAGTATATTTCAACAGTATTGGTATAAAGTCATGTGGTTCATGTTTTTGTCTCTTTGCCTATATATTTATCCATTTAGCAGGTGCTTTTATCTAAGTCATCTTATAAATGGTGCAGTTATACATTATATAGCAAACTTGCTATTGTCCTTCTCGTTTTTTGGCAAGTTGTGCTGCAATTGTCAGTTTGTCACTTTATCCATAAACTTGTCTACAGCAGATTCGGACCACACTGGAATGAGACTGAGGACTCTGTATTGTACTGTGGCATGGAAGTGGTGATTTGTTTGAAAAAATGTATGTTTCTATTGTAATACTAATGTTTTGATTAAAGTTTTCATGGTAAAATCTATTTTGAACACATGTGTGTTTAAATCTAATCATCTAGTGCCTTCATGCCACATCAGATATTCAGAAATTTCAAGTATAAGTAAGTATATATACTTTTTTGATCCCGTGAGGGAAATTTGGTCTCTGCATTTATCCCAATCCGTGAATTAGTGAAACACACTCAGCACACAGTGAAGTGAAGCACACACTAATCCCGGCGCAATGAGCAGCCTGCAACAACAGCGGCGCTCAGGGAGCAGTGAGGGGTTAGGTGCCTTGTTCAAGGGCACTTCAGCCGCTCCTACTGGTCGGGGTTCGAACCGGCAACCCTCTGGCCACAAGTCCGAAGCGCTAACCAGTAGGCCACAGCTGGCGGCGGTCTCGGTGGCCTCCCTTGCAACAACAAAAGAGGTGAATATCACTCTCATTACAGATAGGTAAGGTAATTTATCATTAAATTAACACTACAGATAGAAACACTCACCAGAGACATTTTCCCTCTTGCTCAACCATAGTAAGCCGTTTTAATAACTTATTTATGCGTTTCCTGTATTTAACATCAGAGCTGATCTCATGAACACACTTTCAGAGGTCGGGACTTGTAAAGCCGAGTCCTCCGAGTTTATGGCAGGCATGAAGGCAGCATAAGTACAGAGGCACAGCTAAGTACACCCATATGAACTGGAATGACAAGCACCAGAAGTGATAAGAGAAGTGATTTCATTTGTCAAATTTATAGGGGCTGGCCAATCAGCTGAGTTACCTGAGAGACTGGGAATGCCTGCAGGTTATTTTCTCTGAAAAGGTGTGACACAGGTTTTAGTTAGGTCAGAAGTCATTACAGTGTTGGAAGGGGATACTTTACTGAAGGTGCACACCACACACAATGGTAATTTAGACTAATTCACTTTTTTTGCCTTGTTAAAGTGAAAAACTAACCAGAAGATTTTCACAGAAGAAAATGGCTTCAAAGCTTGAAGAGGAGTTTTGCTGTCCTGTGTGCTGTGACATCTTCAAGGATCCAGTCTTTTTGACCTGCGGTCACAGTGTGTGTATAGCCTGTCTGCAGCAGTTCTGGGAGAAAAACGGGTCTGAGGTGCTCTGCTGTCTGCACAGTGAGAAACTCAAGCTCTTTTGTGTGGATAATAAACAGCCTGTGTGTGTGGTGTGTCGAGACTCAAAGAAACACACCAACCACAAGTTCCAACCTGTAGATGAGGCAGCAGCTGATTTGAAGGTGAGTCACATTATTGACTCTTTGCAATAATTTGTATTAAAAAGAAGTATAAGTGTAAAAAACACATACCAAGTCAAAGTGCAAAGTCCTCCTCCTGTCTGGAGTAATTGTAATGTTCATCACTTACTACTAGGTGGAGTGTTTACTCTGTACTCTATTGCATTGTTGTAACACAATGGATGTACTGGTAGTCATGAAACACACACACACACACACACTGGTTTTTGTTTACTTCAGGAGCAGCTGAGGATTAAACTAGAGTCCTTACAGAAGAAGCTGAAGGTCTTTGAAGAAGCAAAACTCTCCTGTGATGAAACAGCGAAACACGTGAAGGTGATGTCCTCCTGAATGTGTATAGCAGCAGCATGAGAGTGTTGTTGACCATCACTGACAGTTGTTGAACTGTAGTGGACAGAGTGATATGAATGGAGGGGGTAACACTGACTGGTGTTTAACTGTAGTAGACTGGAGTGATATGAAATGAGGTGGTAACACTGACTGGTGTTGAACTTTAGTGTGATATGAAATGAGAGGCCAGAGATTAAACTGGGCTGTGTAGACACTGAACTCTTTATTTTCTATAAAATGTATTATATTTAATATTCATGTTCTATAACACTACTACTTTGTAAATAAGGACACAGTATAAGAAGTCCTTCATTCTGACAGCATCATTAACTAACTGGGTGATGAATAAACATGCATACTGTACTTATTATGGCTTTGATTTTCCTAGGTTACAATCATATTATTAGTAATTTTAAATGATTTGGGTAAAACAATTGTCCATTGTGTTTCAATTAAAGTAATTGTATGCACTAGACACATCTCAGGAAGAGAACCATGTTGGCTGAAGGTGGAAATGGTGGAATTGAATGGAATCTACTTAAACACATACTATATCAGCAGTCAGTCAGGACTGAGTCCAGCAGCAGGGAGGTGGATCAGATTTCATATGGTGTACACTCAAATAGAACTCTTTTCTATGTGTGCACTCAAATACATGTACACTCCAGGACAAACACAATGACACCGCTCTCAGCCAATCAGCTGATCAGTTACTTTAGAAGCACAGAGGGGAGGGGCATATTTGATTGGCTGTGCAAATTAAATACGAATTTCCTTTAATAAGAATGACAGACTGCACCTTGTGTGTGTTGTTCCAGACTCAGACCCAGCACACAGAGAAGCAGATCAAGGAGGAGTTTGAGAAGCTTCACCAGTTTCTACAAGATGAAGAGGCAGCCAGGATGGCTGCACTGAGGGAGGAAGAGGAGCAGAAGAGTCAGATGATGAAGGAGAAGATTAAAAAGATGAGCAGAGCGATCTCATCTCTTTCAAAGAAAATCAGAGCCATAGAGGAGAAGATGGGAGCTGATGACATCACATTCCTGCAGGTAAAAATATTTTGATGATAATTTATCTTTCATATAATCATGTTTGATTACTGATCATAGCTAATCATGCCTTTGGCTAATTACTTGGCATTGGTATTCAGATATCGAATCTACAGTATGGACCTAATCTCTTTGTTACTCTACAGAACTACAAGAGCACAGTGAAAAGGTGAGTGATCTGTCTCCATTTTCTCTCTTCTCTGTGGTTTCTGAACTTTATTGTCAAACATGTTCCAGACACACGGTTCTGCAGCAGCACTGACTCCTGAATGTTATTCCAGAGCCCAGTGCACACTGCAGGATCCAGAAAGGGTGTCAGGAGCTCTGATCAATGTGGCCAAGCACCTGGACAACCTGAAGGTCAAAGTCTGGAAGAGAATGATTGGTCAGTAACACTTTTATTCTATTCTGATTCTATTCTATTACTATTTTATATCTGGTTTAGATTTCATTTCAGTGTGAAATTCTGAGTCTTCTGCACATGTTCATGTGTGTGTTCTTTTATCTGCAGCTCCTGTGACTCTGGATCCCAACACTGCACACCCACATCTCATTCTGTCGGAGGATCTGACCAGTGTGAGAGTAGTTAAAAATAACCCACAGAGGTTTGATAAGTATGCCAGTGTCCTGGGCTCTGAGGGCTTTAACTCAGGGACTCACTGCTGGGATGTGGAGGTTGGGGAGAGCCCATTGTGGTGTATGGGTGTGATGACAGAGTCTGCCCGGAGGAAGGGAGACTTTACCTCCAGGAGTGGACTGTGGTGTGTGGCATGTAATGATGACGCATATATAGCATGTGCTACACCTCAGCTCTGCACTCGTCTCACAGTGAAGCAGAAACTCCAGAGGATCAGAGTGCAGCTGGACTGGGACAGAGGAAAGGTGTCATTCTCTGACCCTGATAATAACACACACCTACACACTCTCAAACACACTTTCACTGAGAGAGTGTTTCCATACTTCTTCACTAACTCCTCTCTAAGGATTTTATCAGTGAGTCCCCAGTAACAGCAGAGCAGCACTGATGGAGCTGATGGTGTCTCTGACTGGACTCTCATAAGGCCAGTAGGTGTAGTTGTGAAGGTGTGCTGAATGTAACACACTTAAACCAGGAGATCATTACGTAATACACTGAGTATACTAATGATGACCGTGGGTCAGATTTGAACCTTGAATGTGGTACGGATGCATTTGACAGAACAGAGTAATGCTCTACCCTGATTGGATGCTGAAAGTAGAAGAGGGTGGGGCAGAGCAAGATTGGAGCTGTACTTTGGCTCATGTAACTTTAATGTAAATTTAAAGTAATTAAATTGATTGATTACTGAAGGTGAGAGAATGCATTCTATGTAAGCCACTTATTTCAAAACGTGTGGCAACAGACAAATATTGTGTAGTCTGGTGATATGGTGTGATATTGACACAAACAATAAAATGTTTTTGAATTTCACCTTTTTTGAACAATGCGGTTTGATGACAATTTACAGATGACTATTTACAATAAAAGTTGATCAGAAGTATGTCACTGTATTTCTGTGTCAAACACACTGATTCATACACACTCCTGTGCAATCACTAACTTTTTCTCTCTCTATCTTCTCTCTTTCTCTCCCTCTCTCTATTCAGACAGAAAGGTTAACACAAGAACAAAGGCCTCTCTTAAATATTCTCCTCTGATCAAAGTAGAGTCCAGGGAGTGTGTGTGTGTGTGTGTGTGTCACTTGCTCACAGTGAGCAAATACTCTGCAGGAACCAACTGCCCCTCTCGTATGCACTATCCAATTGTATAGGCAGTGCTTCAGGAAGTGGTGTCTCACCTTGATGACATCATCTCAACTCAGAGGGTGCCTCATCCGTTTGTGTTTTGTGTTTGTTTTACACAGAAGAGAAGGATGCTGGAGGAAAGGGAGATGGAACAGAAGAGAGGAGGAGAGAATAAGGGAGTGAATGGATGGATGAGATGAAAAAAGAATAGAATGAGAGTTTGGGAGGGAGGAGGAATGCAGGAAAGAGTGCTTGGAGGAAAAAAGAGGGACGAGGGAGAGAGGACACAGGGACGATAAAAAAGGAGTAGAACTGGTGGATGAGAGGACACAGGGACGATATAAAGGAGTAGAGCTGGTGGATGAGAGGACACAGGGTCGATATACTGTAAAGAAGTAGAGCTGGTGTATGAGAGGACACAGAGACGATATAAAGGAGTAGAGCTGGCAGGTGGATGAGGGGAGGGAGTGATACACCAGAGGAGGAGAGGATGGAGGGATAATAGCTCAGGGGACTGACAGAAGGAAGGAAGGAAGGACTTGAAGTCCTGCAAGTTACTGGATCAAGTCCAGGTGAGTGCAGGGTGTGCGGTCAACACAATGCAGATAACATCTGCAATAGGACATCTTGCAATGTGAAAATGTGCTTTAAAGTTTGATGTGAAAGACTTTATTTAGCACGTTCCTACATCAATATTCACTGTCATAATATCAATATGTTTTCACCCACTGTGGTAGACCTTGAAGCTGCCCGACTGACTGAATTGGCACAAATGTCAAACTCTGCATATGTACTGGAAGTCTGAGGTGTATGGCGCGGAAAGGTGGAAAGGTGAGAGTCGAGTCCCCAGTGGTGCTCCTGTGCTGCTTATCCACTGCTCAGACATGTATGCACACACACATACACACACACACACTTCAGTGCATCTAGGGAGGTGGTTAACTGAAGACTGAGATGTATCAGTCTCTCCAGGACTTCAAAAGTCAATGCCAAGGAGCTGTACAATAAGGATCTAATTGTAGGGTCAAAGGTTGTTCAGGCTTCAGGAGAAGGGATCCAGAATGGACAGTGTGTCCACTTACAAATCAAATCCACAAGAACAGCTGAGCAGCTCAAGTCCACTAGAACAGCTCACAGACTAAACACTGAGCGCTCAACTTAACTAACGTGCCACAACCAGCAGTTGAATCCCAGCACTGAACTAGATGTACCGCAGAGCGGTAGAAAATATGACCGCCGCCCAGTCCAGCACATGTTTTCCACAAAAATAAATCACGCTGAAAGGCCTATATGATTCTGAACTGTCTCACTAAATTGCATTATCCACACTCAATCCTCACTGATATCTGCTAGACAACAAGTACCAAAACATGATTAGTTCATAGATTTCACATGTATACAAAATTGCCAATTTATACAACCCCATGTCTACCCCATTCTTGCCTGTTCATATTGCATATGGAATGTTGGACGGAAAAAATTGGTCATATGTGGTTCCATGCTATCCATGTGGGGTTACATGCCCACCAAGTTTTGTGTATCCTGCTTTTTAGTGTAATATAATGTATATGTTTTTGTCCCTGTGCCTATTCATTTATTTGTTAAAGTCATCTTGCAAACTGTGCAGTTCTACATTATGGGGAAGACCTTGTCCCTATGTGTCCTTCTCATGTTGTGCTGTATTTCATTGTGCAATTGTCACTTTATTATGACCGTAGCGCAGCAAGCATAGTCAGATTTTTTTTTTTTTTTTCAAGATGTCCAAATTTGAATGACATGTGTGGGCATGTAACCCCACATGGATAGCATGAACCATCATTTTTCGTTTTTGATCTGTTTATGCAGTTTTCTGTGAATATGTAGGGTTTAGGAGGACCATATGGAATGTCAACCCATTCCATAACCACTCATTTCATGTATAGTGCCACCTAGTTGGTAAAAAATTAGTAATCGCAGGTATCTGTGAAACATAGTCAAAACTGCATGAAATTGGGAGGAAAAATTGGCATCATCGTGGAAGCTCATGGGGGGCCACACAATAAATTAATTTATACACCAACTGGCCTGTAGGTGGCGGAGACAGTTTTCTGTGAATATCTCGAGATGGTTCCAGGAGGTCCATTTTTTTTATGTATGTTGGTCTTGGGGCATTATCCCATGCCTTATTTCATGTATAGTGCCACCTAGTTAAAAAATTAAAAAGCAAAAATTAGGTGTTTTCATCACAATATCTCTGGCTGACATGGTCAAAATTGAAAGTGTAGGATCATTATGACCCTCAAATGCATGCCAAGTTTTGTGAACTTTCGTTCATGGGGGGCCTTACAATAAAATAACTTATGTGTACATTTAGTGACTTTACACCAACAAGGATTCCCGGGACACTGAAAGACCGGGGTACACGAAACTTGGTGGACATGTAATCATACGTATGACACATACTCACACAGTAGACATATGTACGCTGGCATGTACATGCACACACACAGGCACACACACAAGCACATGCACGCACACACACACACACACCCACTCACACACACATAAACATAAACATGTACACGCACACATACACACAAGAATTTCTCAGAATTATGAACAGGCAAGATGGGGGTGGGGTTGTATAAAATTAATTTTACATGTGAAATCTATGAACTAATCATGTTTTGGTACTTGTTGTCTAGCAGATACCAGTGAGAATTGAGTGTGGATAATGCAATTTAGTGAGACAGTTAGAATCATATAGGCCTTTCAGCGTGATTTATTTTTGTGGAAAAAATGTGCTGGACTGGGCGGCTGTCATATTTTGTACCGCTCTGCGGTACATCTAGTTAATCTAGAAACAAAAAAAAACTGTCTGCAATTTTTAACCATAAACTTGTCTATAGTACAGTCCACATAAGAGATATAGACACAATGCTCTTATTCTGTAACGTTAATGTTTACATTGAAGATTTCAGGTTTAAATCTGTGAGGAACAAGACTGTGTTTAAATCTGTTCATAACCACAATCTGTGTAGATAAAGTCAGTTACACCCACACCCTGGTCAGTATTTGAATGACTGGAGCCAACAAAAATGGGAGACTTCATTTGAGACTGGCCAATCAGATTCCCCTGAAAAGAACCAAGCCCCACCCTCTGCCTGCCCCACTTCTCTGAATGAGGAAGTTCCCTGAGAGACACGGAGCAACTGCAGGTCGTTTTCACAGGAGTGATACAGTTTTTTGTTTGGACAGAAGTCATTGCAGAGTGAGATGTAAACTCTTATGGTTAACATACGTGTTGGAGGTGGAAAATCTAGGCCAGGAAATGGTACACACGGGTCATTTAGACTAAACCACCTTTTCTTTCTTCACCCTCTGAAAGTGAAAGTAAACACTAACCAAACAAATTAAGATTTTCACGGGAGAAAATGGCTTTCAAGCTTGAAGAGGAGCTTTGCTGTCCTGTGTGCTGTGACATCTTCAAGGATCCCGTCTTTTTGTCCTGCACTCACAGTGTGTGTAAAGCCTGTTTGCAGCAGTTCTGGGAGAGCAAAGGATCCAAAGAATGTCCCTACTGCAGGAGAAAGTGCTCAAAAGCACACTATCCTTCTAACATGGCCTTAAGGAACCTGTGTGAGGTTTACTTACAGGAGAGAAGTCAGAGAGCTTCAGCAGGGTCTGAGGTGCTCTGCAGTCTGCACAGTGAGAAACTCAAGCTCTTCTGTCTGGACGATAAACAGCCTGTGTGTGTGGTGTGTCGAGACTCAAGAAAACACACCAACCACAAGTTCCAACCTTTAGATGAGGCAGCATCTGACCTTAAGGTGAGTCATATTCTTGACACTTTGCAATTATGCGTAAGATAAAAACAATTGCAAACAAACACCTACAAAGTCAAAGTGCAAAGTCCTCCCACTGTCTAGAGTATTTGTAATGTCACTCACCACCAGGTGGAGTCTTTACACTTTACAGCAGGGATTCCCAAACTGCGAGCTGCCACTAGGGGGTACGCAAGATGAAAAGGGCAATGTCGGAAAGGTGTTAATGTATTAATATTAATTGGATTATAATGATATGGAAACGTGAAATTAAAGGAAATCATTTGTAAACTCTATAGTAGGCTATGTTTTCATTAAAAATAAGCTACCCACAATGCACATGATTTCCTGCAGGCAGCCAGAATATCTGACGTGTTACTTTCGTGGAAATATAGGCTAGGTAGAAGGCTACGCAAACATGGAAAACTGGCTAAAAACAGGGACACTGTCCAAAATGCCTAATTAAAGCGATCGAAGAGGAGAAGTGAGAGAAACAGAGCAGGAGACAGACAACGATGGGATGGGGGGGCAGAAAGATGAAGGTGGAAGTAGAGAGCAGGGGGATAAAAGAAAGGGAAGAGACAGAAAAGACTGTGTGAAGAAAACGAAAGTATGATGAGGCATATAGGCCTAGGCTTCACGTGGATTGGGAGACTGACTGCCCAAATCCACAGTGCGTGGTTTGCAGTGAGGTGCTATCTAACCATTCTAATGTTGTTCTCCACACTGTTTTTTTTAGAGTGCAAGCTTATAGACCAGTTGCCCATTTTGATTTTGTTATCATGTAGGGCGGCTAATTAAACATGATGCCTGGAATGCGTCAATAGAATGTGTTGCGTTTTTATGTGTCGGATGGTGGGGGTACGCGAGCCGATCAGGATGTAGAAGGTGGTCCGCGGGAAAAAACTGATGGTCATGAAACGCGCACACGCACACACACCTGCTCTCTCTCTCTCTCTCTCTCTCTCTCTCTCTCTCACACACACACAGTTTTTTGTTTACTTCAGGTGCAGCTGAGGATTAAACTAGAGTCCTTACAGAAGAAGCTGAAGGTCTTTGAAGAAGCAAAACTCTCCTGTGATGAAACAGCGAAACACGTGAAGGTGACGTCCTCCTGAATGTGTATAGCAGCAGCATGAGAGTGTTGTTGACCATCACTGACTGGTGTTGAACTGTAGTGGACTAAAGTGATATAAATGGAGGAGGTAACAGATGGCAGACTACAGAGTCCTGTTAATAGCACATGAAAATGGACTGTGTAGAGCAGAGGACATTCAGAGCCTCATCAAATACAATAGACATTGTCAACTATCTGGGCCATGAATGAACATGCATACTATCCTTTTTATGTCTTTGATTGTTCCTAGGTTACAATCATATTATTAGTAATTTTTAAATTCATGATTTGAATTCATCCGTTGTGTTTCAATGAAAACTAATTGTATGAGTTAAACACTTTATGTGCTGATAAAGTTATTTGAATTAAATAGAATTGAAACCAATCTACTTAAACACATACTGTATGTAAGTAGTCACTCATGTTGTGCCAGGACCAAGACCAGCAGCAGGGAGGTGGATAAGGTCCCTCTATTCTCTATCCTGTGTGTGCACTCAAATACACTCCAGGACAAACACAATGGCACCGCTCTCAGCCAATCAGCTCGTTACTAAAGGAGCACAGAGGGGAGGAGCATATTTGATTGGCTGTGCAAATGAAGTATCAATTTCCTTTAATAAGAATGACAGACTGCACCTTTATGATGGTTTATTATGTGTGTTATTCCAGACTCAGACCCAGCACACAGAGAAGCAGATCAAGGAGGAGTTTGAGAAGCTTCACCTGTTTCTACGAGATGAAGAGGCAGCCAGGACAGCTGCACTGAGGGAAGAGGAGCAGAAGAGTCAGATGATGAAGGAGAAGATTGAAAAGATGAGCAGAGAGATCTCATCTCTTTCAGACACAATCAGAGCCATAGAGGAGAAGATGGGAGCTGATGATGTCACATTCCTGCAGGTAAGAACAAATCTAACTTTGATGGAAGATGTTCTTTTATATATTCACACATTATTACTGATCAGAGCTAATTGTGCCTTCTAAAACTGATAGTTCCGGTCCTTGATTGTGATTGGCTGAATCATGTTTGATGCCGTTGTAAAATGCAGCATAAACATACACCTTGACCACATTCTGTCTATATTACTGCGCTACCATAACTTGATACAAAAGTTAAAGTAGCTGCGTCTCGACGTTGCTTGGCAACCATTCAGATAGAGAAAATATATTTCTTGGCGGAAGAATAATTATCTATGAATAAATCGTTACATTTCTCGTTGCTTTGCCTTTACTTTATGAAACTTTGCCAGGTATTTATATCAACAGTTTTAGAAAAGCAATAAGCCACTCAAGTGCCTAACAACGCCCCTTAGCTGTTGTAGAATCAGTGTAACCTACGGCCTCTAATTACTTGGCATTGGTGTTCATGTATGAATCTACAGTATGGACCTAATCTGTTTGTTACTCTACAGAACTACAAGAGCACAGTGGAAAGGTGAGTGATCTGCCTCCTCTTTCTCTTCTCTTTGTGTTCTGAACCCAAACCCACAGCAGCACTGACTCCTGAATGTTATTCCAGAGCCCAGTGCACACTGCAGGATCCAGAGAGGGTTTCAGGAGATCTGATCAATGTCGCAAAGCACCTGGACAACCTGAAGGTCAAAGTCTGGAAGAGAATGATTTGTCAGTAACACATTTATTCACACATATATAACACATATATTTATTCTGAGTCTTCTGCACATGTTCATGTGTGTGTTCTTTTATCTGCAGCTCCTGTGACTCTGGATCCCAACACTGCACACCCACATCTCATCCTTTCTGAGGATCTGACCAGTGTGAGATATGTTGAAAATAACCCACAGAGATTTGATTACTATGCCAGTGTCCTGGGTTCTGAGGGCTTTAACTCAGGGACTCATTGCTGGGATGTGGAGGTTGGAGAGAGCACAACGTGGGCTGTGGGTGTGATGACAGAGTCTCACCAGAGGAAGGGAGCATATGGTGCTGTGAGTGGACGGTGGTTTGTTCGGCATAATGATGGTGAATATAGAGCATGTGCTACACCACAGCCCCCCACTCTCCTCACAGTGCAGCAGAAACTCCAGAGGATCAGAGTGCAGCTGGACTGGGACAGAGGAAAGGTGTCATTCTCTGACCCTGATAATAACACACACCTACACACTCTCACACACACTTTCACTGAGAGAGTGTTTCCATACTTTAGTGGCGGTAGTCTCTCTTCTTTGAGGATCTTACCAGTGAGTCCCCAGTAACAGCAGAGCAGCACTGATGGAGCTGATGGTGTCTCTGACTGGACTCTCATAAGGCCAGTAGGTGTAGTTGTGAAGGTGTGCTGAATGTAACACACTTAAACCAGGAGATGTATTGATTCATTAATACACTGAGTATACTAATGATGATGTGGGTCATTAACACATGATGATTTACTAATGATACTAATGATGAATGATGAGAACAGCCCTTACAAAAATTAAATGTTTGCGGAAGATTTGCAGCAACCTTGTGGGTGATTTGTGGGAAACAAATAAGTTCACTAGAAAATATTGCCAGAAGTTTGCCAATGTTGGCCGCTAGAGGCAAATTTCCAGCAAAGTTCCGGCAACAATTAGAAGTTTGCCACTAGTGGCAAATGTGTTCACCAGTGATTTGCCACTACACTTAGCCAATAATGGCAAACTTCCAGTGAACTTCTGATGATAAACAGAATGATGCATAATGACATTGCGGCAAATTTGCCGCAACTTTGCCAAAAGTTAACTGCAACTGTTTGCCAGAAACCTAATTTGCATGTAAAAATATGACCTTGCCGCAAATTTGCGGAAACTGTTCGCCAGAAACCTGAAATTTCTGTAAGGGAGAGTAATGCTCTACCCTGATTGGATGCTGAAAGTAGGAGGGTGGGGTAGAGCAAGATTGGAGCTGTACTTTTGCTCATGTAACTTTAACATTAACATAAATTTAAAGTAATTAAATTGATTGATTACTGAAAGTGACAGAATGCATGGTTACACTTTACTTGACAGTGTCGACATAAGAGTGACATGACACTAAGGTTGCCAACCGTCCCGAATTGTGCGGGACATCCTGTATTTTGGGTGATTTTGATTTGTCCGGGGCAGCTCTATTCCCGATTTTCAATCACAGCTCATCGACCTTGTTAACTTGTCGCACCTGGAACCAAGTGTCCAGTGCCGCCGCTACCACGCGCATCTCGCACTGTGCGTACGGCACCAAGGGACAGATGGGGCACCACAATTTAGCCAGAGAAGCTTTACTGCAAACTGCTTTTCACTCTTCTTAGAGAACAATTACAATGTCAAAATGCAGCAAAACACCATCTTACATAAGGATGATACTTTTTGGGTCCTCTCAGTCTCCATTATGCAGCAGATCTAACTGGAACGTTATGCTACTCGTTTTAATTGGGAATGAGAGGGTGAGAGGGTGGAAGTTTCCAGCTGGCTTGTCATTGTTGGTAATTGATTTCACCTTTTTAATATAAGAAACATTTAAAAGGAAATCATGAGAACAATAAAAAACAACTTGAGGAGATTGCGGAATTATCCGGTTCACACTATGCAACTGACCATTTATAAAATGTGAGGGCACTTTGACATAGGCTGCACGCACTGTGATATGAAGTGTATATGTAATGGAATTGGTGAGCACAAACAATGTTAGTGTGTGTGAAATAGCCATAGGCTATATTTGAATGGAGCTGGCAAAATATTATGAATACCGTGTATAAAAGTTCTTAAAGTGTATAAAAAATGTATACAATAAAATGTATAAAATAAAAACAAAATTACTTTGTCATTATTACCACTTGAATTTCATATATATATATTTGACGTGAAGTGTCCCTCATTTGGGGTTGAGGAAGTTGGCAACCCTACATGACACTGTCATGAACATGTCATAAACAAGTCATTAATATGGAATCAAAACAACGGCATAAATATTGTGTGAAAAAAGGTGAAATTCAGAGTGGTTATCAGTCAGTCATGTAAACATTTTATTGTTTGTGTCAATATCACACCAGGGGCCCACTGCACAAAACTAGAATAAGGGATTAATCCGGGATATCTTGGTTATCCTGACTCAATTTATCTGTGATCCGGTTGCACGAAAGCAGGATAGGGGGCAGCAGGATATGTTATGGTATAAATCACCATGGCGATTTATTCTGTGGAGCTAGCCTGCTCCAGACCAGGCTAAGTTCGAGGATCTATTTAATCTCATATTTAACTCAGTCAGCAGTCGGAAACCAATGTGATTCCACTACACATTGTTATCACATATAACTAGACCCACTGTCATTATTTAAACGTTTGTGATCATTAATTAACTTTTACATATCGCCATAATCTGTCACAATTTCGGGGAGCGTGGTTGTCGCGACACTAGTTGCAATATTCTCCTAAACAGAGGTGTTGCTGTTTGTTGTGTTGCTGTTTGTCAGGGGCGATTCTAGACCTACAGCTTTGCTGGGGCACAGGCCCCCAACTCCCAATACATAAAAAAATAAAAATGTGCGCGCAATATGAAATAAATGGCTAGCCTATGGGTACAAGCTTCAAAATCATTATTGTCACTGTCATACTGTAGGCTATATTAAACCACTGTTAAAGATACAAGTTTTACGTCTAGCCCCCATTATGTCCTCATCCGTTTCTTGCCTGTCTCTCTCCTCCTCCCCCTGCCTGGTACTGGACTGCCCAGCCTGTGCTCTTTCTCCCCTCTCTGCTCCCTCTCTTCGACCTTCTTCTCCTCCAGCACTCTCTCCCTCAATTGTTGTAGCAGCCACTATCCAGCAACATCCAAACACATAGGCATAAGTAGGCCTACTGTATACTCACTGCATGAATTTAATAGGCTTTCCTACTAACACAAGGGAAGCTTATTTTTAGTCAAAATTTAGATAAACTTCCCTCCCAGGCAAGGGTCCTATAGTCATCTTGGCAATACTTCAGTTCTTTGTAGCTTAATTAAATAGCATACTAAAGCCTTCATACTGACTTTTGGTGATAATTTGCAAATGTAGCCTATACTAATCTATAAACCTATAGGCTACTCTGATTCTGTGTAGATTATTATAGGCTACATCTGCAAATGCAGCAAACGTATTTAAGTTTGCCATTAAACCATTGATCAAATCACAGCACTGGCTATTACCAGCATAAATGTTAATGTTACCGTTAATGTGGCCAATTATCATACCTCCCTCGTCCTCCTCATCTCACTGTTCCTCTGCCTCTGTTCAGGAAGAATTGTCTGATGTCCATCTCTGAATAGTTTATCAGAAGGCTATGTTTAGTTTTACAGTAGGACAGCTTCACAAACAGTATAGGCTACTTTTACAGGACTAGTCTACAGTATACGTATAAATCATTATTAATTGTCCGCATGTGTGCATGCAGCCTACGCATGGTGTGTGCGTCTGTGTGTGTGTGAGGGAGAGAGCACAAGCTGGTAAACTGTTGCTAAATTTAGGCTACAATGACGCTAAGCATTGAAAAACAGATGCTAATAATGTGGGCAACATTCTCTAACAGCGATCAACTTGTCAGTTTTTCTGTCAAACAAGTTGTGAATTTATTGTAACATTAAAACATGGGACGACTTACTCTCTGCTCAAAGTGATGTGACGAGCTCCAGCGGTTGTGTGTGTGTAGGCCTACAAGGAAACTCTTGGAAGAATAATGTGAACGATTTTCATTGGTTGTTGCGTTCAATCTTAGGCAACCCAGCTACAGAGGTACTATTTCCTGATTGGCTATTATGGCCCCTTTCTTTTTTCCTTGTTTTTTTTTATTGGCTGGTAAGTGACAGGTTCGAGTCAAGACTAAAGCAGGCACAGAGATGCGCTCATGAATGCCGTTTCCAGCGAGAGCAGCACAAGAATTTTACTGGGGCACTGGAGACTTTTACTAAGGCACATGCCCCAGTGAATAAGGTCTAGTGACGCCCCTGCTGTTTGTTGATCTGTGATCGGTGGCAGGGTCTATTTGAGGGAGGTGAGCGCGCACTTATCCAGGATAGGTTTTACCTGGCTTGATGAATCCGTGTCTGCTCAT